>NC_046164.1:50554789-50854789 GCF_011064425.1 Rattus rattus | reverse complement strand
TTTGGTGGCTGTATATGTATGGGCCACATGTGGGGCAGGCTCTGAATGGGCGTTCCTTCAGCCTCTGTTCTAAACTTTGATGAATATGAAGTGTCCTTCCTTATCTTTTTGATGATTTTTAGTTGAAAATCGATTTTCTTCAATATTAGAATTGCTATTCCAGCTTGCTTCTTCAGACCATTTGTTTGGAAAGTTCTTTTCCAGCCTTTCACTCTGAGGTAGTGCCTGTCTTTGTCTCTGAGGTGTGTTTCCTGTAGGCAGCAGAATGCAGGGTCCTCATTGCATATCCACTTTGTTAATCTATGTCTTTTTATTGGAGAGTTGAGACCATTGATGTTGAGAGATATTAAGGAATAGTGATTATTGCTTCCTGGTATATTCATATTTGGATGTGAGATTATGTTTGTGTGCTTTTCTTCTCTTTGTTTTGTTGCCAAGACAATTAGTTTCTTGCTTTTTCTAGGGTGTAGCTTGCCTCCTTATGTTGGTCTTTGCCATTTATTATCCTTTGTAGTGCTGGATTTGTAGAAAGATATTGTGTAAATTTGGTTTTTGTCATGGAATATCTTGGTTTCTCCATCTATGTTAATTGAGAGTTTTGCAGGATACAGTAACCTGGGCTGGCAATTTTAGAGTCTGTATGACATCTGTCCAGGATCTTCTGGCTTTCATAGTCTCTGGCGAGAATTCTGGTGTGATTCTGATAGGTCTACCTTTGTATGTTACTTGACTTTTTTCCCTTACTGCTTTTAATATTCTTTCTTTATTTTGTGCATTTGGTGTTTTGACTATCATGTGACAGGAGGAGTTTCTTTTCTGGTCCAATCTATTTCTGGTTCTGTAGGCTTCTTGTATGTTTATGGGCATCTCTTTCTTTAGGTTAGGGAAGTTTTCTTCTATGATTTTGTTGAAGATATTTACTGGTCCTTTGAGCTGGTAGTCTTCACTCTCTTCTATACCTATTATCCTTAGGTTTGATCTTCTCATTGAGTCCTGGATTTCCTGTATGTTTTGGACCAGTATCTTTTTCCGTTTTACATTATCTTTGACAGTTGTGTCGATGATTTCTATGGAATCTTCTGCTCCTGACATTCTCTCTTCTATCTCTTGTATTCTGTTGTGAAGCTCGTATCTATGGCTCCTTGTCTCTTCTTTTGGTTTTCTATATCCAGGGTTGTTTCCCTTTGTGCTCTCTTTATTGCTTCTATTTCCATTTTTAATTCCTTCATCTGTTTGATTGTGTTTTCCTGAAATTCTTTCAGGGATTTTTGTGATTCCTCTCTATAGGCATATACTTGTTTATTTATGTTTTCCTGCATTTCTCTAAGGGAGTTCTTTATGTCTTTTTTGTAGTCCTCTATCATCATGATCAAATGTGATTTTAAATCTAGATCATGCTTTTCTGGTGTGTTTGGATATTCAGTGTTTGCTTTGGTGGGAGAATTGGGCTCTGGTGATGCCATGTAGTCTTGGTTTCTGTTGCTTGGGTTCCTGCTCTTGCCTCTCAACATCAGATTTTCTCTGGTGTTACCTTGTTCTGCTATTTCTGACAGTGGCTAGATTGTCCTATAGGCCTGTGTGTCAGGAGTGCTGTAGACCTGTTTTCGTGTTTTCTTTCAGCCAGTTATGGGACCAGAATGTTCTATTTTCGGGCATGTAGTCTTTCCTGTCTACTGGTCTTCAGCTGTTTCTGTGGGCCTGTGTCCTGAGTCCACCAGGCAGGTCGTTTGGAGCAGAAAAGTTGGTCTTACCTGTGGTTCTGCAGCTCAAGTTGCTCGTGTGGGGCTGCTTTTGTGCTCTAGGTGAGGGCAGCAACCAGGAGGGTCTGTGCCACCTTTTCCTGGAGCCCAGCTGCACCAGGGTCCCAGATGGCATTAGGTGTTTTCCTCTGGAGTCAGAAATGTGGGCAGAGTGTAGTCTCCTCTGGCTTCCCAGGCATGTCTGCCCCTCTGAAGGTTTAGCTCTCCCTCCCATGGGATTTGGGTTCAGAGAACTGTTGACCGATTCCCTTCATGTCCAGGCAGTGTCTGTACTGCCGAGTATTTCTTATTTACATTTCCAGCTTTTCCTTTCTTAATGGATGCCGTCCAACTAATAACCTGGATTTTCACTTCTAAGTTTTGTTTAAAATAAACTAGAAGTAATTTCATTTGTAATAAAGAATTTAATATATATTATCTTATATTACATTGTATTCTTATAACATTATGTTATTTAATGTATATTTTATTAGTCACATATATCTATATCTATATCTATATATATATATATTAGCTGTACTGAGTTAAGACAGGTCTCACTTACCTGTGTGTTTCTCATGAGAATGTTTAGTGAATATTTACTTGAAAAGAATTATAATCACAAATTAAGGGTAGACTAGATTCTCCTGAAATTGTTAATCTAATCATACCATATATAGACCTCTTAAAAACAAATCTGTAATTCATGTTATTAGTTCCAGCCAATTGTTTTGGCTATCCAACAGTAATAAGACACGAGGTGATATACTGGCTATTGAAACACTGACCACTAAGTAGTTAAATATTAATTTGTGTGAACACTTTATAGTATCATTAACATATTTTACTAAGTTACATCAAATGATTCACAGATGTCTCATTTAGTATATACCCTACAAGGCTATTTCATTTTCTGCTACTTGTTAAGGAGAATCTAGAATATCCATGTTTTACATTAAAAGGAAACTACAGAAACATCAAGTGACATGAATCTAAACCATCGCAGAACAATAAAAGAGAAATCTTCATTTAAGCAACACTAAAATGTTGTAATATTCTGGTTGTTAAATATATGCTTCTCACAACCTACAACCTAGGTATGTAAAGTTCATTCAATTGCCGTTTTGGAATTCAATAATTTTTACTTTACAAAATGATTGCAAAATCATATGAGGGCCACAGATTCAAACTGGACATCAAGAAGGAGTCTGACTTTTGTTCTATGTTTCTATATCTCTACCAAGATTCTTGTCCCACACAACTAAGTCTACTTAGGAATATACATTTTGGCTTCAATGTTATCCTGTGTGTATTTATGTTCATATTAACTTTTATTCACTTTATATCCTGATCAATGTCCCCTACCCAGTCTCCCGCTACCTAAGTCCCAACCCCATTCCCTCTCACCTTCTCCTCTACAAGAGTGCAACATCTCCCACTGCCCAATATACTACCACCCTGGCACATCAAGTCTCTGTAGGACTAGGTGCTTCTTGTTCTAGACCTACATGAACACCAAACTGCATATCTGCTACATATATGCAAGGTACCTTAGTCCAGATCATGTATGCTATTTGGTTGGTGGTTCAGTTTATGAGAGCTCCCAAGATAGTTGACTCTGTTGGTCTTTCTGTGGAATACTTATCTCTAGTCCATCCCTCAGCTCTTCCAAAGAGTTCCTAAGCTCCATCCGATGTTTGTTGTGGGTCTCTGTACCTTTATGAGGAAACTACTGGGTAGAACATCTCAGAGGACAGCTATGTCTTCAAGCATAACAGGATATCATTAATAGTGCCAGGAATCGAAACTTACCTTTGAGATTGGTCTTTAGTTGGGTCAGTTGTGGCTTGGTTGTTCCCTCAATATCAGCTCTAGCCCCCATCCCTACATTTTTATAGGTAGGATAATTTTGGGTCAAAATGTTGTAGATGGTTTGGTGTACTTATTGTTCCCATGAGGTTACTGTGTGGCTGAGGATGTAGCCTCTTCAGATTCCATTTCCATACTGCTTTGAGTTTCAGCTAAGATCACTCCACATTGATGCATGGGGCCCAACCCTATCCCAGGTGTCTGCCTCCTAACCCCAATCTCAGCCAGCTTGCAGTTTTCCATTTATTCTTGTGGGGCAAGTAGATCATGCTACTAGAGAGAAGAACGGATAAGTTTGAGTGAGCCTTAATCACATGAAACTCTGAGTTGAGTGTGGTAGCTTTGGGGCCAGTTTACTACCAAACTACCTGTTCTGGAATACATAACCATGACACCCCCGTGAGAGGACTGTGGCAATTAGTCATTTAGTATAAAAACCTAGGTTTCTTTGTGCTAATGGGGTATCTAGATAGGCCCAAAATATTAAGCCAATGAGTTTCCCTTCCTGTGTACTCCTTCCTGCTAAAAGTATTTAATTTCTGGATCACCCCAAGTAGGGTGTATACATTTACATTTATCACCAAATAAAAGTGTTTGGAAAAGCAAGGACTTTCTCTTAGTCAAGGATCACTGCAGTCAGGAAGCCTTCGTTAGAAAGAGCCAAGCCTAAATCTCAAAAAGCATCCCCTTCTCCCACAAAGTTGCCGACCTCCACCTCCCTCTTATGACTATTTTATTCACCCTTCTAACCGAGATTTAATCATCTTTGGTGTGCCTTCTTTCTTGTTTACTTTCTTTGGATTTGTGAAGTATGTTTCCAGCACTTTTGATTAATAGCCATATATAAGTGAGCACATAGCCTGCATGTTCTATTTCTAAAGTAGCTATACAAGTTTGGTCTCCTACAAGCATCAGAGGAGTGTTTTCTTTCCTCTATATCCTCAATAGCAAGTGCTATCATTTGATATTTTGATCTCAGCCATTCTGATAGATGTAAGACAGACTCTTAGAGTCATTTTGATTTGCATTTCTTTGATGACTAAGTTCTGTGAATATTTCTCTAAGTTTTTTTTTATCTTTTTTGCCATTTTAGATACTCTGTTAAGAATTCTGTCTAGCTATGAACCCCATTTCTATGGGTTACTGGAGGTGTTTGTGTCTAACTTCTTGAGTTCTTTATAAATTTTTAATATTGGCCTTCTGTGAGATGTCGAACAACTTTCCAGTGTCAAAGTTGCTTATTTACCATTTTGTTATTTACACCTAACATTTGAAAATAAGCTTTTGATATTTTAATATGTATAATTATCTCCAAATGAAGAGAGAATCTAAAGTTTCCAATATCATAAAATACAATTCTCTTGAAATAAGTTTGATAGCTTGCACTTGGAGATTGATGATGATGATGATGATGAGGAGGAGGAGGAGGGTGATGATGATGATGATGATGATGATGATGATGACAGTGATGTTACAAGTGAAATAAGAATAAGTAACAAACATGGGCACTGGAGAAAATTTCCTGAACAAAACACCAATGGCTTATGTTCTAAGATCAAGAATCAACAAATGGGATCTCATAAAACTACAAGGCTTCTGTAAGGCAAAGGACACTGTTGTTAGGACAAAACAGCAACCAACAGATTGGGAAAAGATCTTTACCAATTCTTCAACTGATAGAGGGCTTATATCCAAAATATACAAAGAACTCACAAAGTTAGACTGCAGGGAGACAAATAAGCCTATTAAAAATGGGGTTCAGAGCTAAACAAAAAATTGACAGCTGAGGAATGCCAAATGGCTGAGAAGCACCTAAAGAAATGCTCGACATATTTAGTCATAACGGAAATGCAAATCAAAACAACCCTGAGATTCCACCTCACACCAGAATGGTGTGATCAAAAACTTCAGCAACAGCAGAAGCTGGCCAGGATGTGGAGAAAGAATACTCCTCCATTGTTGGTGGGATTGCAGACTGGTACAACCATTCTGGAAATCAGTCTGGAGGTTCCTCAGAAAATTGGACATTGAACTACCTGAGGTCCCAGTTATACCTCCCTTGGGCATATACCCAAAAGATGCTCCAACATATTTCAAAGAAACATGCTCCACTATGTCCATAGCAGCCTTATTTATAATAGCCGGAAGCTGGAAAGAACCCAGATGCCTTTCAACAGAGGAATGGATACAGAAAATGTGTTACATCTGCACACGGAATACTACTCAGCTATCAAAAACAATGACTTTATGAAATTCATAGGCAAATGGATGGAACTGGAAAATATTATCCTGAGTGAGGTAACCCAATTCCAGAAAAACACACATGGTATGTACTCATTGATAAGTGGATATTAGCCCAAATGCTCAAATTACCCTAGATTCACAGAACACATGAAACTCAAGAAGGATGACCAAAATGCAAATGCTTCACTCCTTCTTTAAAAGGGGAACAAGAATACCCTTGGGAGGGGATGAGGAGGCAAAGTTTAGAACAGAGGCAGAATGAATGCCCATTCAGAGCCTGCCCCACATGTGGCCCATACATATACAGCCACCAAACTAGATAAGATGGATGAAGCAAAGAAGTGCAGGCTGACAGGAACCGGATGTAGATCTCTCCTGGGAGACACAGTCAGGATATAGCAAATACATAGGTGAATGCCAGCAGCAAACGACTGAACTGAGAATGGGACCCCTGTTGAAAGAATCAGAGAAAGGACTGAAAGAGCTGAAGGGGCTTGAGACTCCATTTGAACCAGAATGCCGACCAACCAGAGCTTCCAGGGACTAAGCCACTACCCAAAGACTATACATGGACTGACCCTGGTCTCCAACCTCATAGGCAGCAATGAATAGACTAGTAAGAGCACCAGTGGAAGGGGAAGCCCTTGGGCCTGCCATGGCTGGATCCCCAGTGAACGGGGTCCTGGGGGAGGGCAGTAATGGGAGGAGGATGGGAAAGGGAACACCCATCTAGAAGGAGAGGGGGACGGGTTAGGGTGATGTTGGCCTGGAAACCGGGAAAAGGAATAACATTTGAAATGTAAATATGAAATACCCAATTTAATAAAGATGGAAAAAAGAATAAGTAACAAAGCAATATAAATATCAGAACACTTTAAAAGTTTTCTTTTGTAGATGTTTTTGCATTTATAATTTTCTGTATCCTCTGATTCTCATTTCTTTCCTATATTAATGTTTTGTTCTTGGCTGGAATTTTATGTCACAGCTGGATGGTTTCAGCTGCTGAAGCCCATACATTTGTGTATTATTCTGTCCACATTTTACCCTCAAGTATAAAATATGTGCATCTATCAATATTATAACTAGGGACAACCTGTCAAGTAGCCTTAATTGATGAAAAATGTAAGATATATTAAGGTTATATCCACCTCGTGCACCTTACCCTGATCCAAGAGCTAGGTGAGGCAAACTTGTTTATATGAAGCACTTCTAGAGATCTCATGTCTTACTTAGCACCTGGAAAATCTTACACTACTACTTATCATTGATAATATGATATTTATACTTTTTTGTTTCTGTGTCTGTGTATGTGTGAACGTGTGTACATGCACATTCATTACATGGAATGCATGTGGGACTCAGAAGACAACTTTCATGAATAACTTTGTTCCTTCGATCATCTGAGTTCCAGGGATTCAATTCAAGTTTTCAATACCATGGTCCGATGTTTTGACCAGTTGATCAACCTTGCTGGGTCCCCAATGTGTACCCCAAGAAGGCCCCGTTTTTGCCATAGTTCTTCCTCTTCCTCTTCATCACATGCCCCAGGAATGTGCTATCATAGCTCCCTATTCTCTTTATTAGCCCTTACAAATCTTATCCTCAACATTCCTCAGCAAGGTATTTTCTCCATCTTTGTATTTGAAAAGTTTCAGGATGCTTTTCTATATGTGAATGAGGAAATATTTGGAGGATCTCCAATTCTATCATTTAAGAATATCTGTGAAATTCAATAGTTGTATTTAATTTTACACAATTGACTTCTAAGGCGATGGTACTATAAATTCCAAGACTGACACATTTATTAGGTTCTTTACTTGCTGATACAATACATTTCCCTAAATGAAATAGTTTCAAACAATACATTAGAACAAAAAAGGAGGCATACAGCTCTCTAGGTTAGAAGTGGGCTATGTTTGAAGAGATAAATTGAATTCATTTTCAAGGTTTCTTTCCTTTCTTAAGTCTGGAGAGAAGAATATGTTTTTAGTTCAGTTTAGTTGTCTTTATCAGATCTCTGTCGTCATTTTTGTGAGCTCTCATCTAAGGGTGTTCACAGAATCTCTAAAAAACACATTGCTTTACCAGGGCTGTCTTTGTTACACTTTGCCTTTGTCTTTTTGAAAGTCTCTGACCTCCTTTATGCAGCCATGATGTCTATCCTGATGATAATGTTTTGAACCTTTGAAACTGTAAGCCATCCCCAATTAAAAGTTGTTCTTTATAAAAGTTGCCATGGTATTTCTTCACAACAATAAAACCCAAACTAAGACATAGAGTACGTGTGTGTGTGTGTGTGTGTGTGTGTGTGAGTGTGCGTGTGTGTGTGTGTATAATTTGAATATATACATAACTGTATATGTACATAAACATGTATATAATTTGTATATGTATTTGTATATTTACATACTTATGTATATATACACATAGTTGTATATAGGTGTTTGTATGTCCATTTATATGAGAGACAGAAAAGTGGTTTACATGAGAGATTTGAGGGAAAAAAGGAAAGGGTATAATATAATTATGTTTTAATATCAAAATTGAAAAAAGATATTTAAAATTTGATTAAAAGAGTTCCCGAAGAGAAGAAAATGTTACCCCATGGAAAACAGGAAGAAAGATCAATTTACTATTCTACAAGACTCAGAACTGCAAGAGATAATCCTTACATATATCTGCAGTCTTCTCATTTACTGTGTGTTCTGGCAACTTACCTCTAAATTCAGAGCATACTGTGTTGCTACAGCAGGCTATATTTTGTCACTGTCCATGTATAGGCAATGAATGTTTATGTCTGATTATGAATAATTAAATTTGAAAATCCCATTCTGAAAGATTTTTCCCTAAAACCACTTCCATTACATACTGTCTGATTTTATGGCCTACGGACTAGAATCTGACAATTGTGGCTACAAGAAACATCCTTGGAAGATGATCTTATGAAGAGATATGAGGGTGAGAGAGAAGAGAAAATAAAATATTATAATGTTTATTAAGCTATTTAGCATTCTCAACAAGTAGAGTTAAATCTTACCTAGGGCTCGTTTGTAGAGCTGTTCAGAATATACATCAGACTGATCCATTTTATACACAGGGAGATGAAGCACATAATTCCTGATTCATTCCCATGGGGACACCTACACAAACACTGCTCAGTGTTACCCTAGAATATTTATTCCTTTCCCAGCAAGGATTATCTTGGCAGAAACCTCTGAGATATTCTATCAGAGAGATAACAAATAGAACAATTTATTCAGGGCACTAGCATTTATCCTGCAAAGTGGAACTCTCCAGCATGGCTAGCGGGAAATTAGGCAGAGGAAGGGGATGGGTACCTTCAGGACACATGAGTCTTTCCATAGTTTCTGTTTGTATAGCAAATAGAGGTAAAATAAGCAGCATGATTACAGGCAAATAGATTGGTGAGAGTGTCTTTGTGGGTGTACATGCATACAAATTCACTATTGTATATGTTATATATATATATACATGTTACATATATAAATACATGTTATATATATAATATGTATGTATGTATGTATGTATGTATGTATGTATGTATGTATGTATGTTGAACACCTGAGATAATAAGCTGAGAGAGGAAATGCTTGTTTTGACTCAGAATATTGAACTGGCAGTCCCTGCCCAGTTGACTCTGCTGTTTTGGTTTTGTCACCACGTGTGGCCTAGCGTGGCATACTGGGGACTGGTAGTGGATGAAGCCTGTTTCTAACAGGGAAGCTGTGAAAAGAGTGGAACTCAAAGGGTTTAGCCTCATTATACACTTCAGGAATGTTCTCCCATAAACAAGAAGCCTTGAAATTTGTCCTAAATTTTAACATTTTCAACCACCTTCCTACATTGCAAAAGCTTGTCAACATTGTCTTTTGGCAAACATTTAAACAGGTCTGTCATGTAATCCTTTATTTGAATGGGGTTTCACATTCTTTTGGAATCTAATGTATATGTGTGTAACACTTATTATTCAAAGTATACAATAAATTCCTATAGCTCTCTCAGTATGTTCTAGTATTTTCCCTGAGCAATGAAAGGTCTAAAGTTAAAATCAGCTTCAACATGTTTAGGCAAGGTACCATCAGAGTTATGTGGCAATCATCTTGATACAAATGGCCGCCATAGGCTCATATTCTTAAAGGCCCAGTCATTCAAGGTGCCATACTCCTTCAGAATGATTAGAAGTTGTGGCCTTGTTGGAGAAAGTATCAACTGGCAGTAGAATTTGCCATCCCAATGTCCCCTTCTCTTCCTGTTACCTGAGTATCCAGATATATAAATCTCAGCTACTCTCCAGCACTGTATCTGCCTACATGCTGCCTTGGTCCCCACCGTGGGAGAGGGTGGGCAAAACCTACATAACTTTAAGCAAACCAATGAAATGTTTTCTCTTTAAGAGTTGCTGTAGTCATGATGCCTTTTCAGAGCAGTAGAAATGTGACTGATATACCCAGTGGTCCCTCGGGAAACACTGTGGGAAATCAATTCCTTTATCGTATTCTGTTGTCAATAGGAATGTTCGAACTTGTGACTATAGTGTGGCCATTTCCACTTTCTCCTCCTTCTATATGTATGTCTGTTCTTCTGCATTTACATAAAATCCTGGCACAGTATGCAAGAACATTGAATTTATATTGATATAGACATATGTCAAGAAGTAGTTCTACCATACCAATAAACTTATTTAAATTTTTGTTACAAGAACAGGTAAAAATTTGAACGATAAAAATATATATTTCTACAAAAATCACCAAAAAATCCCAACTTATCTTTGAACTTATTCCTAGTGTATAACTAAAATTTTCAGTCCATGTGCATATGAACAATTTAAGGCCATTTTGATAATATAAGTAATGGGCACTTTGAAACCTCATTCCCTAACTTGAACTGCCATTTTCAAGTATAAATGTCCATACCTTTCCTGCTTATTCTTCCACTCCTGTTTCTTTCTCTTTTTTTTAAACTTGGATTTCTCTGTTTACACACTACAGGTGTGTGAACTATGTGAAGACCGAATGGAGGAGTTGACAAACAGGAAAATATTTTAGGTAAGCTTTCAGTCTAAATTTTACATTTAAAATGTTATTTACTTTCAGTGTTATCCAAGCTTATCATCCAAGGTCTCAAAATGCAACAAATAGGAACTCCTTTTAAAAATTTTATTGTTATTGTTATTATTATTGTTATTATTATTATCATTAATTATTTTATTTGTTTGCATTCCAAATGTTGCCACCTTCCAGGTCTCCCATCCACAAATGGTTCAGCCCTTCCCTTCCACTTTACCTCTAGGAAGGTGCTCCCCTACTCACCCACTTATTCCCACCTTACCCCTCTTAGGATCTTCCATCCATGGAGAAACAAGTCTTCACAAGAGCAAGTGCCTCCCCTCCAATTGTTACCAGATAAGGTAGTCCTCTGCTATATATGTAGCAGAAGCCATGGACTCATTTGTCTACACCTTTTAGTTGGTGGTTTAGACACTGGGAACTCTGTGGGGTTCAGTTGGTTGATCAAGGACTAAGCTGAGTTTAATAGAAAAGTAAGTGGGAATGAGCCTCAAACACATGGTCAAGGAGGAAAAAATTCCTGAATGTAAGAGCAATGGCTCAGGCTCTAAGATCAATAACTGACAAATGGGACTTCATAAAACTGAAAAGCTTTTCAAAGACAAAGGACACTGTCCATAGAACAAAATGCCAACCTACATATTGGGATAAGATCTTAACCAACCCTATATCTAATAGAGGGATTGTATCCAAAATATACAAAAACTCAAGAAGTTAGACTCCAGCGAAACAAATAACTCAATAAAACAAATGGGGTACAAAGCTAGGCACATTTTTCACAAAATTCTCAACTGAGGAACCTTGAATGGTAGAGAAGCACCTCCACAGACCACATGAAGCTCAAGAAGAACGACGACCAAAGTGTGGAGGCTTTAGTCCTTCTTAGAAGGGGGAACAAAAACATTCATAGGAGGAGATGTGAAGGCAAAGTTTGGAGCAGAGACTGAAGTAATGGCTATTCAGAGCCTGCCTGACATGTCGCATATATATATATTGGTGAAGCTAAAAATACATGCAAAGAAGCAAAAGAACCAAAAGCTGGTTCTTTGAGAAAATCAACAAGATAGATAAACCCTTAGCCAGACTAACGAGAGGACACAGAGAGTGTGTCCAAATTAACAAAATCAGAAATGAAAAAGGAGACACAACTACAGAATCAGAGGAAATTCAAAAAATCATCAGATCCTACTACAAAAGCCTGTATTCAACAAAACTTGAAAATCTGCAGGAATGGTCATTTTCCTAGACAGATACCAGGTACTGAAGTTAAATCAGGAACAGATAAACCAGTTAAACAACCCCATAACTCCTAAGGAAATAGAAGCAGTCATTAATGGTCTCCCAAACAAAAAGAGCCCAGGTCCAGATGGGTTCAGTGCAGAATTCTATCAGACTTCATAGAAGACCACATACCACTACTATCCAAACTATTCCACAAAATTGAAACAGACTGAGTACTACCGAATTCCTTCTATGAAGCCACAATTACTCTTATACCTAAACCACAGAAAGACCCAACAAAGAAAGAGAACTTCAGACCAATTTCCCTTATGAATATCAATGCAAAAATACTCAATAAAATTCTGGCAAACTGAATCCAAGAGCACATCAAAACAATCATCCACCATGATCAAGTAGGCTTCATCCCAGGCATGCAGGGATGGAAACCATCAACGTGATCCATTATATAAACAAACTGAAAGAACAAAACCACATGATCATTTCATTAGATGCTGAGAAAGCATTTGACAAAATTCAACACCCCTTCATGTTAAAAGTCCTGGAAAGAATAGGAATTCAAGGCCCATACCTAAACATAGTAAAAGCCATATACAGCAAACCAGTCGCTAACATTAAACTAAATGGAGAGAAACTTGAAGCCATCCCACTAAAATCAGGGATTGGACAAGGCTGCCCACTCTCTCGCTATTTACTCAATATAGTTCTTGAAGTTCTAGCCAGAGCAATCAGACAACAAAAGGAGATCAAAAGGATACAGATTACAAAAGAAGAAGTCAAAATATCACTATTTGCAGATGATATGATAGTATATTTAAGTGATCCTAAAAGTTCCACCAGAGAACTACTAAACCTGATAAACACCTTCAGCAAAGTGGCAGGGTATAACATTAACACAAATAAATCAGTAGCCTTCCTCTACACAAAAGAGAAACAAGCCGAGAAAGAAATTAAGGAAAGGACACTCTTCATAATAGTCCCAAATAATATAAAATACCTCGGTGTGACTTTAACCAAGCAAATAAAAGATCTGCATGATAAGAACTTCAAGGCTCTGAAAAAAGAAATTGAAGAAGACCTCAGAAGATGGAAAGAGCTCCAGTGCTCATGGATTGGCAGGATTAACATAGTAAAAATGGCCATTTTACCAAAAGTGGTCTACAGATTGAATGCAATCTCAATCAAAATACCAATTCAATTCTTCAAAGAGTTAGACAGAACAATTTGCAAATTCATCTGCAAGAACAAGAAATCCAGGATAGCTAGAACTATCCTCAACAATAAAAGAACTTTTGGGGGAATCACTATCCCTGAACTCAAGCACTATTACAGAGCAATAGTGATAAAAACTGTATGGTACTGGTACAGAGAGAGACAGATAGACCAGTGGAATAGAATTGAAGACCCAGAAATGAACCCACACACCTATGGTCACTTGATTTTTGACAAAGGAGCCAAAACCATCCAATGGAAAAAGATAGCATTTTCAGCAAATGGTGCTGGTTCAACTAGAGTTCAGCATGTAGAAGAATGCAGATCGATCCATTCTTATCACCCTGTACAAAGCCTAAGTCCAAGGACCTCCATATCAAACCAGATACACTCAAACTAATAGAAGAAAAAGTGGGGAAGCATCTCAAACACATGGGCACTGGAGAAAATTTCCTGAACAAAACACCAATGGCTTATGCTCTAAGATCAAGAATCAACACACACACACACACACACACACACACACACACACACACACACACACACACACACACACACAACACACACACACACACACACACTCACACACACACACATGCAGTGTACACAAAGTGGAGGGGGATGGGATAGGGGGCTTATGTCCGGGAAACCAGGAAAAGAAATAATATTTGAAAAGTAAATGAAAAAATATCCAATAAAAGAAAAAAAGGGGGCAAAATATTCATAGAAGGAAATACTGAGACAAAGTTTGGCACAGAAACACAAGGAAAGACCATCCAGAGACTGCCCCACCTGGGGATCTGACCCATATACATACAGCCACCAAACCCAGACACTATTGCTGATGCCAAGAGGTTCATGCTGACAGGAGCCTGATATAGCTGTCTTCTGAGAGGCTCTAGCAGAGAATGACAAAGGGAGGCAGGGAGGAGTGGGTGGATGGGTGGGGGAGCACCTCATAGAAGAAAGGGGAGAGGGGATGTGATGGAGGTTTATGGACGAGAAACTGGGAAAGGGGTACCATTTGAACTGTAATTTAAAAAGTCCAATAAAATAAAAAAAATGTTCATAGCCATTAGAAAAATGCAAATCAAACCAATCTTGAGATTCTACCTTACATCAACCAGAATTAAGTTCTATTAATGTTAATTAGCATTGTAATTATGTTTTTGTGAATTTCATACAATTTATATGAAGTGAGTCAGTACCCTACTCTTCGCTTTAAGTTCTCTCCGTCTACCCTAATCTGTCTACACTTCTACAGTATTTATGTTATGTTTTCTATTTTTAAATAACTCAATAATTCTGACTTGTGCTGACCATAGTCAGTGGATATGAGGCCATAGAATTGGAAGTAGGGATTATTCTACCAAGGAGCAGCCACACCCATAAATAAACTTGCAACTCTCTTCTTTGCTCCAAAGCCATTAATTGTCAATAGCTACTTTGGAGATGGGGTTACAGACAGGAGCTGAGCATTACTGCCTTCTGAGAGGCCTAAAAAGTAGCTGACTGAGACAGATGCAGATACTTACAATGGACAAAAGCCTGGGACCCCTGTAGTTGAGTTAGGGAGTGCCTGGAAAAAGCTAAGGAGGAGGATGACCCTGTAGGAAGACCAGCAGTCTTAACTAACCTGGATCCCTGAGATCTCTCAGATACTGAACCACCAACCAGGCAGCATACACCAGCTAGTCCTGGACCCCTAACACATACATAGCAGAAGACTGCCTGGGCTGGTCTCAATGAGAGAAGACACACCTAACCCTTGAGAGGCTTGAGACCCCAGGGAATGGAGAGGCCTGGAAGGGTTTTGGGGTGTGTGGGGATGTGGGGATATCCTCTTAAAGACAGGGGAGGAGGAATGGGATGGCTAACTGTCAGTGGGCTGAACAGGATGGGTAAAACAATGACTAGACTGTAGAAAAAAGATTCAAGATAGTAAAAATAAATAAATAGGAGAGCAGTGCAGACTTAGCCTTGAACCAGAAGTCATGGTGATGACCCTTTGCCTCTCTACCATAAGCCAAAAACAAACATATAGTATGCCTATATAGTATTTTATATAGTCACACATATATAAATGTTTGTTATCTGACAATGGAAATTGAAAAGTTGTATGTCTTTTGTTTTTTTAAATTAGATGTCAGAAAAGCTGGAGGTAGAGGGGACTGAAAAAATAGGTGAGCCAGTCTTATAAAATCCAGATCATGGTAAATGGAAGAGGAAATTAGTGACGCATTAAAGTACAAGCAAGCAAACCAAAAGGAAGGCAAATCCCATGTCTTCTATTCCGACTCTCAAGTGGGTGAGGACTACTTAAGTAGTGGAGGGCAACAGAAACTAATTAATCCACATCTTCTCTGTTTCCTACTTACATATCTGTTCTTCATGTAAGATTTGCAGTGGATAAAAATTTCACAGTTTTCATCACAGATAATTTCCTACCATGTTTATTTCACTGATCTCCATGATTCTTACTGCTATAACATTTTGCTGGTTTTAAATGCCAAGATTTTCAGAAATGCACTTGAAACACCAGCGTGTGTCATTGTCCTAACCCTGCATGTATTTATTTTTCTGATATTTACACAGGTTTTAAAATGTGCTGAAAACATATCATATGCATTTGTCCTTTAGGGTGCTGTCCAAACAACCCTGGCTTTCTATAGGATCTTTAGCCTTTCGGTCAATTTCTCCTTTCAAATATTCCTTAGCAAATGTATAGGAAGGAAACTAACCTTGTCCTAAGGGTACTTGAAGTTTGTCTGAAGTTCTTTTATTTACCTCTAAGCCAGTGTGATTGTCTGCCTGATAGGAACCTTTGTGTGCCCAGAGATATAACCACTCCAGTACAGCAGTGAGGCTTAGAAAAAAAATGACAAAACCAGATAATCTGAAAATGTGTGAGGACAAATATTTTATCTTCATGGCACCAGAAAAAAATCTGAATGGGTAGAGACGAGGTCTGGATTCAGTCATGTAAACGAGTTCATATTAACTAAGAGCTCTTCATGTGAGACTGGTAATGCGAATGAAGAGACAGATTTCTGAGCAGGTCTGTGACAATCTTTCCAAGAATAATTAATGGAGGTGAAAAGAAACCCCTATACAGTGAGCAGCACCTTCTGCCAGCAGCCTGGATAAGCAAATGTCTGAGGAAGAAACTATTGTGCTTGTTTGCCTGCTTTGGCTTCGAGCAGGTGATTGCGTTTGTCTTATTTAAATTGTTTCAACTTCCACCCTTCTTTCTCTCAGATCTCAGTCTTTTCTGCCTTCCAACTTGGAAAGAAGCCTACCTGTTACCCAGGAATCTTCCTGTCCTTCAGTGTCTGCAAACGTAGTCTTTCAGTGTCTCTGGGATGAAGGTATCATTGGATTACCAAGCTGTATCATGTGAGGCTATAAAGTAAACGCCTGTACAATTGTATCTATTTGTAAATTGGTTCTGTCCTCATACATAATCCTGACTAATTTACTGAAAAGTGTAAGGTCAATGACCAGTGTAGTTAAGAAGAGAGTAAATAGACTTGAGGGTCAGAACCTCCCCTTTCAATATTCCTAAGATTGTATACTCTTCTATCATGCCAGTAATCTTTAATTAGCCTGCTGGAAGTTAAAAGAATGTGGTTCCTATGACTCTTGATACTAACTGCATCATCCAGTGGTTTGAGATCACTTTAAAATACATGGAATTTAACATAAATACAGCTAAATACGGGTGCAAAAGTAATCTCAGATTGCATCTTTTCTCTTTTCTCATATTTCGTCTTTAATTCGAAGTTGAACTGACATTGATTGATATTTATATTGCAATACATGACTTCAAAGAGAAGAAAATTACCTATATATGGGTGATATTTTTCATAATGGAAATTTTGCAATGATATGGAAGGACATCGTTTATTCAATTGAAATAAAATAATTTTCAATTCCTGCAAGACAGTTTCTTAAAAGATACCCTAAATTATAAAAAATAAATTAATAATAATAAATTATTTATTCATTATACTTGCTGGTGCAAATTAAAGACAGAAGTATAGGTCCCTGAAGCATATTTAGCAGAGGGCTGCCTGGTCTGGCCTCAGTGGGACAAGACACACCTAAGCCTCAAGAAACTTGAGGCCCCAGGGAGTGGGGAGGCCATGGGAGGGACATCCTTTGGGAGACAGGGGGTAGGATGAATGATGAGGAACTGTGGGAGGAGGACAGGGAGGGTGGGCATCGGTTGTACTGTAAAAATTAAAAGTAATGATAAAAAAGCCAGAAATATAGTTTCTAGGGCACACTAGAACATTTTCTCAATGTAAAACTGTTAAGATAGAACATCACAGGGCAAGTCCTAGCCTTCTTTTACTTTGCTTATTTTTGTTTTCGTTTGTTTTATGAAGGAGAAGATTATGGCATTAGATAGGTAGCGGAGAGGATATAGAAGGAGTTAGATTGTGAGAAAGAATATAATAAAAATGTACTGCATGAAACTGTCAAAGAATAAGTAAATATAAAATAGTTCATTAGAGAAGACCAGTCAGACGTTAACTAGACTCAAACTCTCATCTGTTTATTCTGCTTCTGTTATCTATGTAGGATTCATATTCACAAACCATTAGAGGTTAACAGAGAGCAGTGGTTACTTGTCATTTGATTACTGCATTAAAGAAGTGTTAGAAAGAGTAAAGTCAATGCCATAAGGATGTGTCAATGGGCTTATGTGCTTCACAATGTGCAACATATTTGAATTTTCTATTTAAAATCATAATGCAAGTTTTTCTTAAATTTAAGCATTCAAAATATCAAAATATCACTTTAATAAATTATGCTAAACACACACACACACACACACACACAGAGAGAGAGAGAGAGAGAGAGAGAGAGAGAGAGAGAGAGAGAGAGATTGAGAGAGAGAGAAAGCATTTGTACTTTAAAGCCCTAACCACAATATGATTAACTTTGGAGAGAGATCATTTAAAGTAGATAACATTATATGGTCATATGGATGATGTCATAAGGCAACAAACCAGTGCCCTTCGGAGAAGAGGAAGTGATACCATTGATCTCTCCTTCTGGGAGCACAGAACAAAGGCCTCATTAGAGTAGGGTGAGGAGATTGTCACCTTCCTTCAACTGAGAGATGTCTTCAAACATGAACTTTGCTGCCATTTTGATATGGAATTCCAACCTTTAGAACCCTGGTAAAATGCATTCCTAGCCTAAACCACTCAGTCTATGAGATTTTCTTATGCCAGGATGAGCAGAGTAAAATGCTACCTCCTGGATTAAACAACCCTTTTTACAAATTTCATCGTGTTCTTTTTTTGTTCGTTCAATTTTGCTTTGTTATTATTAAGAACTGCATGATGCTGTGTCCCTGAGACCTAATTATACTTTGTAAATCATTTTAATTAAATCTTTCAGTAAAATATTGAATAATGGAAAATCCATTATAACAAACCCTTTTAAAATGGCAATTAAGATCCAACTAATCATTTAATTATATTTATTCTTATTTTATGTGCTTAAAATACTATTAGTGGTAAATATTATCTTAAAATTTCATGTATATTTAAAATATTTGTTTCAGTTTTGAGAAACAGTGGAAAATTGAATTAAGAGCAAACGCGACATTCAGCTCATCATACCTACTCAATTTTTTGCTTTCATTACATGAACTTCATGTTCTAATTACCACACATATAAGTGGGTAAGTTCTTCTTTTCTCAAAGTTGTTTTGCAGTTTATTTCATACTAAATCCCATGTGAGTCACAAATAAGGTGTTAACACCATATCATAATAGAATTCTTACATGCCTAATCAATTCTCACCAAAGGAAGGAAGACAAGGCTCTAAATGATGCCCTGCTCAGGATGATGAAAAGCACTGTGAATCATTGAGAATGGTATAGCAGTTGAATAGAGCATCATGAAGACATTAAAAGAAAAGGAATATGTGTGATGAATATTTACTTTATAAAGAAAAATGTGTGTGATGGTTATACCACCAAGTCAGATCTGAGATATTTGTGTTTCTTTTCTTTCTAAGATTCACTTTACATTTATAGCTATATGAGTGCATGTCCGTGTATTATTCCACATTTGTTTGGACACCTCAGAGGCCAGAAGAATGAAAGAGATCTGGTGGATATGAAACTTTTGGCAGTTGTGTTCTGCTAACATGAGTGGTGGAATATGAATTAGGTCCCTCAGGAATAGAAGAACATGCTCTTAACAACTAAGTCATCTGGCTAGCCCTAAAATATATTCTTGCTGGAGAATAGAAATATATATTCAAATTATGTGAACTATAAGAAAGCATAAAGGACGTTCCCTAAACAGCTATGTTGAATAATAAGAATTGATGAGAAATCTGCCTCAAAACCAAAGCATGACTTTCAACTTTTAAAGTTTCGTTAAAAGTTTCACAATAAGAATAATTGTGATAATAGTAATAAAAACCTGTTTTTCCTCTTTTTTTTCCTCTGGGAATAGGGCTATCCTTTGTCTCAGCACAGTACTTTGAAAATCAGTAACATGATTTTTGGTTTGATTGCTGTTCAACAAGTGCAGACTTTTTTTTTTTTTTTGCCCTGTATGATGTGAACTTCAAATTTTACTGAAGTAGATGGGACTGAAGACTGACGACTGTACAGATGTTGGAAGACATTCAACTGTGTTTGTCTTTGTCCACTTGGCATTGCTGTAGCAATTTTGTAAAATTAGGATAATTAGTAATGAATATTATAAATATATTGCTCTCTGGAGGTCAGAAAGTCTAAGATTAAGGTCTTGGCAACTGAAAGAGCCTATTTTCTAAATATGCCACAGCAGAAGACGGAAGAGGGTAACAGGGGGCCAAACTGAGCCAAACTTTTTTTTTATAAAGACCAAATACTATGTTGATAGACTCATTTTTATACTAACAGTCCATACATGAAGCCAGAGTCATGCTGACTCATTATTTATTGAGCCTTCACTTCTTGATACTGTTGAATGGTTATTCTAAGATGAGCTTTGGAGGGGACAAAATGCAGATTATAGCACCCACAACAGGTACCTCAAATTCCAATCATTCTTGAACATAGCTGTCCCAGAGTTAAAAAAAAAAAGAGGATAAAGGATAGAGTGCCCACATAAGCCTAAAGACAGTAGGATAGATATCAGTAAATATTCAACCTCCAGAATAATTGTACACACTACATACAGTCATCCTGACACACTACACCAAGCACTTGGCTCTCTTGCCTCTCAGGCATTGTATGCTCTGTCCATGAAAGCAGCTTCTCCACACCATTCTACACAGGCTATTGAGGTGGGTTTTTACTCCTAGGTTCATGAGGTGGAAGAGCTCGAAACTTCACTAAAACTAATAGGGACCAGTGAGTCTTAAACAGCTTAGACCTAGAAAGCTGGTAGTCTGAGGAGGGAAGGATGGACAAACACTCAGACACATGGACAAAAATGCTGAGATCAGGTCACTATGCTCACTCAGCGGGAGCATCCCTGAGCACGCAGCACATGTGTTAAGTAAAAGGCAGTAGCCATATGTGGAGGTCTTCAGGCAAGCAGTCTCAGTCTTTAAATAGCTGGGAGAACAAAGCTGTGGTTGATGGAGTTTTGTCAGAATTGGCACAAAGGGTTTATCAATTTCCAGGGCATCTGAGGCACTATTTTCAATAACACCAGAGGCAGTGACTATTTGAATGACACACATTCTTTCTGTATTTCATCTGCTCTTTAGACATTAACTCAAGGCTTTGTCCATTCCCCATACTATGTGTCCTTGTGTTAGCCCTCTTCCATAGTTCTTTCCTAAAATGTTCCACTCTGGGATCCCACACTCTTATCTAATCTAGATAGGCCCCACTGTGGTTCCACGGTCTAAACATTATTCAGATATAGCACAGTGCAGCACTGCCAACGCTTGCTAATTTGGACTCCAGATTGGTTCCAATTGGTACTTGAATGCAGGTGAGCTACACCTTGGACTGCTGAGGGTAGTTGCCACAGCATGTGGAGATCAGAGAATTACCAGACAAAGAGGCTATAGAAGGTACTATAAGCCTAGAGGCTTATATACCCTATTCTCAAGCTCCTTGCCTGTGATGTTGCAGATAAAGATCCTCAATCTTCCAGGCCAATCTCTTCTCTTGTGTTGACAAGCAGAAGTTGGCTTCCTTTTGTACTCTTAAAGTCCTTTAATAACAGTCACTACCCTACTCAATTGTCATTTTTTCTTAGCCATGCTGCTTTCTTGTGTGTGTGTGTGTGTGTGTGTGTGTGTGTGTGTGTGTGTGTGTGTGTGTGTGTAAAAGAAATAGAAAAAGCTCAAAGAAGGCATTCTGAAGAACTGCACAGCACTAGAGAGCTGGAAATTCCTGAGTTTGTTCCCACATTTACATGTTTTGCCTCACTTTTCCTATGAATTCAGTCAGTAAATAATTACTCTGTACCTTTTTTCTTTCCATTATGCAAACAAAATGCACAGGCAATTTATATATTTTATTAGAAATGTCCTTCATTACATAATCAAAGACATTAGCATTCTATTTGGCTTGCTCTACAGCCTTTGATCATGGGCACACTTCAGTCAAGTTCTTTACCCTTTCATAACAAGAGTGACCTTTACTATAGATTCTAATGAGACATTTCACACCTTCATCTGAGACTTTATTGCAATGATCTTAATATTCATAGGTCTATGAACATTTAATTTTCCAATAGCTACTCTTTTCTTAGCTTTCCCAAGAATTAACCTTCCCCTTCCCTTCACGGCAGTACAGGAAACATTTGTCAGAATCCACATTCAAATTAGTTCTGCTTATAACTATATTCCAGTTCCAAAACTACTTTTATATTTTCATGTATTTATCAGAAGAGAATCCTAACACTGCTAGTTCTCCATTACTAGTTTAGGTTATGGGTCTCTAATGAATTGTAACAGATATCTGGTTGTGGAGATAACAAAGTTCCAGTTTAATTTGCATTTGGCAAGAGATTTTTGGTGCATTATTCCCCCTCCTTAACCTCTTAAAAAAGGCATTAAATTTCATCAGGAGTGTTAGGAAGGGAGTGAAATGCCTGTTTCAAAAGGTTCATGTCGCAGAAAGAGTCTTTGTGCCTCTTTTTGTAGTAAATTTTCTCATCTGTACTCAAGCCTCATATATCCTGTTTATAATGCCAATATACTTATTTCTCAGTGGTGTTAAACACATGAGTAAAATGTTAGCTTTTATACATGTGTATTATAGGAATGATTTCATATCTCTATAGTCTCCATTCCTATCATTTACCATCTTGTCAATATATCCAGTAAATTATCAACCTGCTGAAGTATTAATTATCAGTATCAATTATTTGATGACATCAACTCATTTTAAAAATTCTGATGCTGTAAATTTGATTTTATTGACTATTACTTCATTATGTTTGATTCCACTTTTCTTTGAGTGGGGAACAAACTCAGTTATTTTTATAGATAAATGATATACGAAGGGGAAGATAAATAGCATGATGTATTGAAATTAGGAATTTATTCCTTTTTAAAATTAAACAAACTATAATGTCAAAAATTCTTTAAATATGAAATTCAAATGTTTTATAGATTGTTTTATTTGATCAAGGTTTGAAAACAACACGTTTGAACTGGAACGTATTTTATCAGTAAAGATGTATTTTGGTTGTGTGTGCTAAGAGGAGCTGTCATATCCTGTTTCTACTGTCTGGAATCACATTGTTTTAGAAAATTTTCATTAGAAACAGAATAAATATTTGTAAGTGAACATACATAAACACACAGCAACATACATACTTTATAGTGTTGCATATTTTAAAGCTTTTTCTCTTGAACATATTTTATATTAATCAAAATATGCATTTTTAAATAAAAAACATTGGCCTCAATTTTTAATATATTACATCTTTAGAAAATGGCATGCATTGTTTAAGTTTAAAGCTATAGACTAATATATTCAGATGGCTATAGATGCATAAGTCTATTTTCACTTCAGACTCAATAAAAAATCCTTTTAAAACTGTAGTCCTTTACTGTCATTTAAAACCAGCACTGTTCTTCAAGGTAGCCATATTCAAGTGTGTAACATCCTACACTTTGATAGATTGCTAAAATTAGTTTCTTCTGTTGCATTTTCCCTTTAAATATGTACTTGTTTGCTTATATATTTATGAGTATAAATCATTATATATTATATTTGAGGATTTGCAAAATGCATATTTCTCAAGAGAAAAATTCATACTTAAAATATATTGTGAAACTTGGTTTGTCCATGTGTTCATCTCTCTCTCTCTCTCTCTTGCTCTGTTCATTCATATGGAAACTATATATATAGTCTATAGCTTTTAAACTTAAATAATACAGTACCTCTGCATGCCATTTTCTAACGAAGTAATATAGTAAAAATCGAGGCCATTAGAAATACTTTTGAATATTGTTACTTCTTTTGTCCTCAGAATTTTACATATCTTAAAATGATATGTATTATCAAATCCCTCAATTATTAAAAAGCCTGTATATTAGAGCAAATTTTTATAATCTCCCCTATAAATCAATACATCTTGTTAATCGATTCAATGCTTTTTGAATAACTCATGTCAAAACATGTAACTATATTTGTAACATTATTGGTTATCTTTCTGTTGTTATGAAACCCATGATACTGTGGATTTTCAATATGGAATTCTAGACACAAATTTTATTTTAAGTCTGATAAGATAACTGAATGTTCATAGGACATAATTTTCTTCCATATTACTAAATAACAATAAAATACTTTCTAAATTAATATATGTATAATTTATTATACAGATGACAAGTATTTGCAAGTCCTTGTCTTCATAATATTTAGTGTGTGTTATTGTCTTCAATGTTTCACACATTTTTTAATCTTTGATAACATAAAATGTTGTATTAACATGACTGTGTAATACTGTTTTAATTTTAGATAAAATTATACGTAGTTTCCATATGTATTTGTGAACTGGACACTTCTTTACCAAATTTAGTAGTTTCTATGTGTTTACTCTTATATAAAGGCTATAAGCTTTCTGTACCCTGTTACTTTGAATTATTTCTTTGTTTTTTTACCAGTTTACTGGAGACATGATTTTAATTTTAGTTCAAACAAAATGTTAATTTTTTCCCTTAAGTACCTTGTTAAATCACAAATATACTTTCACATATCTTATTCTAGATATATTACCCTTTCATTAGTTAAATAATTTATTAGAAAGGGTGTCAATAAAATTCTGTTTTCAATATAAAGTGATTATTTTATGAATAGATAATTTTTATCTTTAACTTGTGTCATTTTAACAGATAATTATCATATCTCAGCTCCCAATCTTTTGCAACAAACTGTCAAATTTTAATGAATGTGTAAGTTGTGTGAAGATTACTTTAAAATGAAGACATTCGACATTGCTCTTGGCTCCCTCCAGAAAGCAACAGTATGATCCTATTGCCAAAAATATAAAAGTTTTAAGTCATATAACATGGAAACTCAACATACTATTACTATGAAATCCTCATTATTACTGTATGGCTTTTATGGTGCTGGAAGGTTCAATACATGCTACCAGAGGAAAAATACAACATCAATATTACCCATCTGTAATCCTGGCTATGACTTACCTGGAAAGATATGTACACAGGGGACATAGTGGTAAAAATGCCATGGGAATGACCAACCAATTTCTGGTTGTGTAGAAGTACTGTTTAGCCACGTGAAGGACACTGGGTCAAGAATTGCTGGCTAAAGTAGTCAAAGGCTTTAAAGGGAGAATTCCTATAGCTTAATGATTCCCTCAAACCTCGTCAAAGACATATTTTTAATTTTGTTTTTCAGTAGATGGATCTAATACTTACAGCCAAAATTCTAAATGGTTCAGACAGTAGTGATTATGGAGTTTTCAATCCTAAAAAGGATATAAATACCATTCTACCTCCTCTAGGCTTAGGAAACACTGCAGAAACAACAGTCAGAGGTAGCAGGCGACTACAAGAAAGCAAAAGTGCTTTCTTCACAAAAGAAGGCAATTGAATATGTTAATTCACACTAGGATACACTAATTGATAGCTTGCACTAAACCAACCTGTGCGAACTCAATCGCGACCAAATACCAGCATAGAAAGAGGATGTAGGTAGGCAGGCATGAAGCTCCATTCCCTACTTGAGGAACTTTTGGTCAATGACAGTTGCTGGGAAATGTAGAGTTAGTTTTCTTTGAGGTTGTGGTACCTGATGGATTAAAACAAAACAAAAACAAATTAGCTACACAACAAAATATATGCATCACTAAATGAACTCCATAGCGTTAAAAAATGGATAAGGGTACAGTTCAGTTCATCAAGGTAAGAAAGAAGATGGACATGGTTTGACTAATATATATTATATAGAATACCTAATTAATAATAGCATTTTTAAAAAGAAATTATAGGAACAAGCCCTGTTAGAATTTCCTTCACTGGGCTAAAAACAAAACTGTGTTACACCTTAGAGGCTGCTATAACAGAGTACAACATATTAGGTAGGCTACTAACAAGAGATGCTTAAGAAACCCAAGAATGTGAAAGTTGATGTGATAAAATATCAGCAAATTTAATTGTTGATCATAGTTGAAGTAAATATTTAGTTGAAGTTTTCTGGTTAAAAGAATTTCTTAGAGTAGGTAGTTATTAAGAAAATGAGTGAAATCAGTTCATATGTCTGTACATATATTCGCATTTTGTCAGTAATTAGAATGCACAGAAGAGCATGTGGCAGGAGCTATGCTAAACAGCTTTCAAATATCATTATTAAGAGCCAGTTCTTGCAATATATTTTACATTTATTTCTATGTATAAATTTATATAAAATTGATTACTTTGTTGTACTTTAGATTTTCTTAGAAGTGACATTATTTCTTTTCACAAATTAGATTGATAAGTTAATAGAGTCCATTAAGCAATTACATGTGGTAATCTTATATGTGATTATGTAAACATTAGGATACAATTTATAAAATGTAAGGAACTGAGAACAATACTTTAAGGAACATAAGGATGAGATCAAATTTTGATATTTGTTTTTTACTTTTAATTGGATATTTTCTATATCTACATTTCAAATATTATCCCCCTTCCCAGTTTCTCCTCCAGAAACCACCTATCACATCCCCCAACAACTTCCTCCATGAAGGTACTCCCCCCAACCACTCTCTCCTGCCTCTCCACCCTGGTATTCCCCTACACTAGGGCATTGGATCTTCACAAGACCAAGGTCCACTCCTCCTACTGATGTGGAACAAGGCCATCCTCTGCTGCATAATCAGCTGGAGCCACGAGTCACTACATGTGCACCCTTTGGCTGGTGATTTAGTTCCTGGGAGTACTGGAGGGATCTGTTTCATTAATATTGTTGTTCTTCCTATGGGGTTGCAAACTTTAACAGCTAACTCAGTCCTTTCTCTAACTCCTCCATTGGGGACCATGTTCTCAGTTCAATAGTTGGCTGTGAGCAACTGCCTCTGTATTTGTCAGGCTCTGGCATAGCCTCTCAGGAGACAGCTATATCAGGCTCCAGTCAGCATGCACCCGTTGGCATCCCCAATAGTGACTGGGTTTGATGACTGCATTCCAGATGGATCCCCATGTGTGGCAGTCTCTGGATGGCCTTTCCTTCAGTCTCTGCTCCAAACTTTCTCTCTGTATTCCTTCCTGTGAACATTTTGTTCCCTCTTCTGAGAAGGACGGAAGCATTGACATTTTGGTCATCCTTCTTGAGCTTCATGTAGTCTTCATTGTATCTTAAGTATTCCAAGCTTTTGGGCTAATATCTGCGTATCAGTAAGTGCATATCATGTGCATTCACTGAGATTGTATTACCTCTCTCAGGATAATATTTTCAAATTCTATCCATTTGACTAAGAATTTCATGAAGTCATTCATTGTTTTTAATAGCTGAGTAGTACTCCACTGTGTAAATATACCACATATTTGTGTCCATTCCTCTGATGAAGGACATCTGGGTTTTCTGTTAAGCTTCTGGCTATTTTAAATAAAGCTGTGTTGGACATAGTGGAGTATGTGTCTTTGTTATATGTTGGAGTAACTTTTGTGGATATGTCTGGGAGAGGTATAACTGCATCTTCAAGCAGTACTATGTCCAATTTTCTGACGAATCAACAGAATGATTTCCAGAGTGGTTGTACCAGCTTGCACTCCCACCAAAAATGGAGGAGTGTTCCTATTTCTCCACGTCCTCACCAGTATTTTTTGTCACCTGAGATTTTGATCTTAGCCATTCTGACTGATGTGAGGTGGAACCGTACAGTTGCTTTTTTTTGCATTTCCTTGATGACTAAGGATGTTGAACATTTCTTTAGGTGCTTGTCAGCCATTTGATATTCCTCTATTGAGAATTCTTTCTTTACCTCTGTACCCCATTTTTAATAGGGTAATTTGATTCTCTAGAGTATAGCTTCTGGAGTTCTTTGTATATATTGGATATTAACTCTCTATTGTATATAGGATTAGTAAAGATCTTTTCCCAATATGTTGTTTGCCATTTTGTCCTAATGGCAGTGTCCTTTGCCTTACAGAAGTTTAGCAATTTTATGAAGTTCATTTGTCTATTGTTGATCTTCGAGCATAAGCCATTGGTGTTCTGTTCAGGAAACTTTCCCCTGTGTTCATGTGTTCAAGGCTCTTCCCCACTTTTTCTTCTATTAGTTTGAGTGTGTCTGGTTTGATGTGAAGGTCCTTGATCCACTTGGACTTAAGCTTTGTACAGGGCAATAAGAATGGATCAATTTGTGTTCTTCTGCATACTGACCACCACTTGAACCAGCACCAATTGTTAAAAACACTATCTTTTTTACCACTGAATGGCTTTAGCTCCTTTGTCAAAGATCAAGTGACCACAGGTGTGTGGGTTCATTTCTGGGCCTTCCATTCTATTCCTTTGATCAATCTGCCAATTGGTCTCTGAACCAATATCATACAGGTTTTTTGTTTTTGTTTTTGTTTTCTTTTAATCATGATTGCTGTGTAATACAGCTTGATATCAGGGATGGTAATTCCCCCAGAAGTTCTTTCTTTTATTGTTAAGAATAGATTTTGGTATCCTGGGTTTTTTGTTATTCCAAATAAATTTTTCAAATTGCTCTTTCTAACCATATGAAGAATTAAATTGGGATTTTTATGGGGATTGAATAGAATCTTTAGATTTTTTTTTTGGTAAGATGGCCACTTTTCATATATCAATCTTGCCATTCCATGAGTATGGGAGGTCTTTCCCTTTTTTGAGATCTTCAATTTCTGTATTCAGAGGTTTGATATTCTTACCGAAAAGATCATTCACTTGCTTGGTTAGAGTCACATCAAGGTGTTTTATATTATTTGTGAGTATTGTGAAGGGTGTCATTTCCCTAATTTCTTTCTCAGACTGTTCATCCTCTGAGTATAAGAAAGCTACTGATTTGAGTTAATTTTATATCCAGCCACTTGGCTGAAGTTGTTTTTCAGCTGTAGGAAATCTATGGTGGAAATTTTTGGGGTCACTTAAGTACTCTATCACACCTTTTGCAAATAGTTATATTTTGATTTCTCCCTTTCCAATTTGTATCCGTTTGACCTCCTTTTATTGTCTGATTGCACTGGCTAGGACTTCAAGAACTATATTAAATAGGTAGGGAGAGAGTGGGCAGCCTTCTTCAAGTTCCTGATTTTAGTGGGATTGCTTCAAGTTTCTCTCTGTTTATTTTAATATTAGCTACTGGTTCACTGTATATGGCTTTTTCTATGTTTACTTATGGGCCTTGAATTCCTTATCTTTCCAAGTCTTTTATCATGAAGGGGTTGAATGGAGATCAATTTTTTAACTATCATTATATTATCATAGTACAGCAATTGCCAAATGTTAGAATAAGATGCTTAGCTTGATAGTTATTTGAAACTCGGAGCTACAAATCTGAAAGAGACAAATGAGATAAAGTTTGATGTCATTAATATTTTACGGGATGATCTGTACTGACAGCATCTTGAAAGAGATAAGGCACAAAGCAAACTACAAGGAGGTTAACAATTGCATTTCAGTAAGTTCACCGAAAAACACCTGGAATTGACTTGATTGTTCAAGATGGATAATAATTTTTCTTTATTTCATCATAATGAAATCTCCATTTCAGTAGTCTCCTATCATACATCTGACACCATGCCCTGACATTAAATTCTATATAAGATCAGGACAGGGCAGTATATACTATTGGAAAATTCTGACTCACACCAGGAAATCCACAGCCTTTTATTCCCCATTCACTTTTACTTCCCTTACAATAGTAAGATTTACCTATAAAGAAATCTGTCTAACATTGAGTGGTGAGCTTTTTAGATGCCTGCATTTGAACATTAACTGGATACTTTTACTCATTCCAAAATGTTCTCTTCACTCTTTCCTTCCTCTGAGTTCCCTCTCTGACAATGAGAAGGTTGAAAAACCATATAGTGGTTTATTTACCCATTCTTTATTTCTCCAGACACCTAGTGGTTTTATTGTGAACAATAATTTCATAAACATATACTGTTTTATGATCTATTTTTAAGATTTTTCTATGGTTTTCTAGCTAAATATTTTATTAATCTTATTATACTTAAAATAATTTAGCAGCTTTAAAATCTAGACTTTAAAAAGCACAAATTCGTATCAGGTTGAATAAACAGATGAAATAAACAGATTTTAAAGGTGTGAGAAAAATAAATGTTACTGTGTGTGCTATCTTGGCAGTTCCTTAATTATGTAACTGTGAAACAGAGAAATTACTTTATCTTTTTTTTTCTCCTTTAGAAGAGTAATTGGAGAAAAAAATCAGTGACTGCTTTAGAAAATACAGAGCTTATTATGTACTTAGTCAATAAAGAATGGGTGGCTACGTGTATAGTCAATAAATAAAGAATGTCTGGTTACATGTTTAGTTACTAAATAAAGAATTGCTGGTTACATGTATTATCAATAAATAAAGAACTGCTGGTTTCATGTTTTGTTTTGTTCATTTATCCCCCAGCTGTTTCTACCTGGTTTTTCTTTGAAACAGCAATAATATGAGATGGTCTCCGGGTACAAAATAGAAAAAGAAGTGTATTTTCTCTTGTATGTAATGGTTTAAAATTGTACAGATGTGCTAGCAGGCTCTGACTTCTTAAGAGCTCACTAAGGAAAGGTGTCCTGTCATCAAATTTATAATCTACTTAAGAAAGCCCCAGAATGAGATGATTTGGCCTATATGTGAACACAAGATTGCACTTAAAAGAAATAAAGGTAAAAAATAGCTAGGAAATAAACTGAGATGGAGAAAGAGAAGCAAAATCATTTATATATTTCCCTTTTTAAGGCTTCTTTCTTTTCCTCTTTCTTATGTTGTTGTAAAGTTTTCCAGATCATTTCTTCAAGGAAGCAGGATATGTTAGAGTTCAGGAACTCACTCAGCAAATGGACCTGAGCAAATGCATGCTACACTCATTTCCTACCAGAATGATTCCAGAATGCCACCTTATCCATTGGATTCATATTCCTGAATTCTTATATTGAAAGAAAGGAATCCATTTTATAATTTTGTAGCAAGGACCACACTGCTTGAATGTTGAATCTGAAAACTACTAGTTTTTAGTTACTTATCTAAAACCTTTATAATTTGAAGGCATAAAAGATAAATGGTGAAATTGTATGAAATGTTACTTTATCCAGGTGGCTTCAGTCCTTCCAGAAATATAAAGGAATGGAAGCAACATAGGGATGAGCACTAATGAGTTCTCAGTCTTAGGCGAGGGGGCAAAACGGGGCAATGAGCAGATCACCCACTACTGTCAGGGAGGAAAATAGTAGTTGAAAAAAGTGGCAGAGGAAACAAGTAGAGGTTCGGGGAATTGGAACCTGATCAACAGGCACTCATCCGTTCATGTGCCCACTAGGTAGTTACTTAGCTTATTGGTTAGGCTATAGAAACTGGAGCAAACTTAAGCAAATTCTAGTTTCCACTGCTGCTTCTTTGTTAGATTGTTTTACTGGTTTAATGAATAATTACCTCTATAATTCCTACCTTGATTAGTTCAAATTTGAGATAATAAATACACAATTGTGCACACTCAATATAATAAAACCGCAAATCCCTAAGAATATTAATTATAATAATCCTATTATCAGAAATTCTGAGACAAAAATTACCCTGACTCATTTTTATTTACCTTACATTTTCATTTGTTTTTCTTGCCCCTAATTCCCTTTGAATACTAAACTTGCTACTTCTGGTAAAATAGGCTCTAGAAGAATAATACCACATTTTTTTCAGAGCATATTCCTCAATTATGATAACAGAATGCTTTTAGAATATATATCTACAACCATTCAAATATATTCTCTCTCTCATTCTCTCTCTCTCTCTTTTCTCTCTCTCTCTCTCTCTCTCTCTCTCTCTCTCACACACACACACACACACACACTGATTTTTTGTGTGTGTGTGTGTGTTGAATATACATATAAAACTTGTAGGTTTGCACTAGACTCATAGGATTGCACTAAGCTATTTTACATAAATTTTGATTTAAATATAAACCATTGAGACTTGAAATTTCAAACAAACATTCTTTTCCACATCCTTGTAAGAATAAAGTACTTTTTCTGTGATTGAAACAGAAAGGACAAAGGTGACTTGAGACTTTTCTGTTAGACTTTGTATGTAGTGCTTTCTTTGTTACCTCAGCCTTAAAGATCTCCTCTTCCATAAATCTCTCAGTAGATTATGTGCCTTAAATCTGAGAGGCCAACCATCTGGAATTTAAAACTTCTTTATCCTTTTGCCTTGGCATCATACTGGGATGAGTCAAACCTTCAGACACTATCTCATTGGGGAAGAAAAATGATCATGTCTGAGTGCCAGGAATAAAGATTCTAAATATGGACACATCTAATTCATTGAAACTTTCAGTGATGGCCAAGTGACTCATGCTGGGAGGACTCAACCTCTACAGCTGGAACACTTAGCTCTTCAGAAGGAGGCAGCAACGTGAAATTGTAGAAGATGAATGAATACCATGTTTCTGGAATGAATGGATTGTCTGTCAACAGAAGAGCTTTCAGAAATCCCAATAACCACACTTCTTTTCTCATTTGATTCTCTTTATCCAAAAAAGGGACTGCAAACCTCAACCATCCCCTCCTCTATTTTTAATCTGTAAGAATGTTTTATTTTATATTATTGCTTTAAGCATCTATGTTTATCTCATTTAAAATTAAATGAGTGTTTTCATAAACAAATAGAAAATATGGAAAAATAGCTTAAACAACATTACAGGGACAGGTATGGTAAAAGAAACATAAAGTATGTAATATATAAATGGTGTATGATTATATATATATATATATATATATAAATACAATCTACTTTCTCACATAAGTAGTAGATAAAGCACTAACAACACAGTCAACAGGAACAAAATTACATACTGTAACCTGCTAATTTATAGCATTTGGTTACCTGATTTGTGGCAATCCAAATCACTGAGATGCATCATAAACTTACAGGTCTCAGTTACTTTCTACCATAGAAAAGCATGGAATCAATGGAAGAAAAATGCTGTGCACAAAGACAGTGCCCTTGCAAAATCCACTGTGCAGCTGGTCAAAATATGTGTTCTACCGAAGCAATGATATGCATTACACCTGCTACAGCATTTTATATTTATTTGGTTGATCAGTAATAATTTTTCTTATAAGTCTCCTCAGTTATCCCCAGCAGACAATTTTCTGGGCCAAAGATGAAGGAAAGTAAACACAGGTAAGTCATACATATTTTAGGTTAAAATCTTAAAAGATTTGTAAATATACATATTACACACACACACACACACACACACACACATATATTGCTATGTTTTGTTGTTTTCCTTCACATATGTGTAGGAATATATGTGTGTAAACATTCTCCTGTTGCGTTAGGGCCTATATATATATATATATATATATATATATATATATATATATATATATATGCATTTCCTTTTGAAGAAATCATCTATGATTAAATTCTGTAGAAAAAAATAGATGGTAATTTACTAGGTGGAACAGGAACATAGTAATTGTAATTGACCAAAAAATAGGTGACTCTTGCTTTCCCATTGAAAATACAATTTGAATTTCATCATGAATGTAAATTATTCATTGCAGATCTCACCATATGAACATGATAATATTATACACCAGCTTACATACGATGTTTTTATTAAACTTTATCTACTCTGTATCTGGAACAATGCAACATCCTGGCTATGTGCAATAATTAAAAGAATAATGGGTCATGTAAAACTCACAAACGTTAGTTTTGGAATTATATAGTATGTTAATAGTTTATTAGCATATCCAAAATTATCTAACTTAAAAAATATGACATAATTGATTCTTTTGCTGAATCACATGTAAAAGTGAAAAGAATTGCTGAAAGTATAATGTGAAATAAACTTCTAAGACTTTAAAGCAAAAAACAAAACAAAAACAAAAACAAAAAACAAAAAAACCAAACAAACAAAAAAAAAAAGACTTTAAAGCATACAAACTATTTTTTGGCTTGTTATTAATAAAGTGTAGACATAAGGTCCACTAATTGTATCAGTTTTTGCAGGTGCTCTCTGAATACTTCCAAATTTCTAGATCTTCTACATATCTTCTTCTTTATTCATCTTTATTAGAAAGCCCCAGCAGTATTTTCCATTTAAGCACATAATTAATTTTACATTGAATAAAATGTAGTGAATCTATCATAAACACCATTCATAGGTTAAGAAATTATTGTGTTGTTGATTTGGTTTAACTGATGTTATATAGAGAAAAAAATCATCAATAGTGTCAGACTGTCGTCCATCAAATCCTATGAACATTTTATTTTTAGTCTTTGACAGATCTCACAGTTGCTATTCTAAGGATTTAATTTGCCTTGGAAGGAAGATGTAGTTAACTGAGCAAATTCATGCTTTGGACAGCTGGAATCAATCCACTGCTTCTTAACGAAGAAAAATTGATTAAAACCCTGTTAAAATGTCATTCTCTCTATGTAGTTAGAAAAGTTTCATTTCTGGTCATTCTGTCAAGAGCCTTCCTTTCTTTGGGATAGGATATCTGAAATGTTTTTAATATATAAGTAAATATTGATTCTAAATTAATCTTATTATTTGAGTATTGAGTGACATATATGTGAATTTTATAAATTTGATTTGTGTCATTGCTTTATGTATTTTATCTAAAGCAATACTCCTGAATATATGCAAAGTCATTTAGATGGCTATTCAATATAGGAATAATTATACCCAATAGCTAGTGTGTTTGTTAATTATCATTGTTAGCTTGAATGAATTTGAAATCACCAGACAGATATCTGGATGTGTATATAGGGACATTTCCAGAGAGTTTTAACTGAAGATTTTGTCAACTGACAATTTGACCTCTCTATGGTATGATTAAGCAAAAGCATTTTATTGTAAACATGAGATCATGAGACAGAGACAGAGAGAGACAAAGAGACAGACACATACAGAGAGAGAGAGAGAGAGAGAGAGAGAGAGAGAGAGAGAGAGAGAGAGAGAGAGAGAGAGAATCCAGAGGCATCTAGAAGAGCAGACTAAACAGACAAGGCCAGGGCTGTCTGCGTGGGAAGGTTTCAGAATACCAGGAGATAAAGATAGAAAAAAATAGAGGGAGAAGTAGGATTGGAGTGCACAGTGTATAACTGGGTTATAAGGACATTGAATACCTGGGGAGAGGGAAACCTTCTAGATGGAAGGAGCTTAGGGTATGAAAGGAAGTAAGAAGAACAAGGATGTTAGCATGGACTTTGAATTATGTAACAGGTTCATGTGATACTCAGGAGGCCTGGAAGACAGGATGCAGATTTTTATTCTGATAGGATACACACACACACACACACACACACACACACACACACACACATACACACACACACACACACACACACACGCATAAACATTTAAAGAAACCAGACCCAGTATCAGAATAAGAGAATATTGTTTATAATTTGTGTGTGTGTGTGTGTGTGTGTGTGTGTGTGTGTGTGTGTGTGTGCTTGTGTAGGTATTCAGGTGTGGAGGTCAGAGAGCAGTTGTAATACAGTCCTTTCCTCCATTCAGGGATCTGGTAATCAAGCTCAGGTTGTCAGCTTCCTGTGACAAACACTTACCTGCTGCGCTATCTCACCAGTGCGATATGTTTCCCTGCTAATTAATTTTGGCTATGGAGAAGCTGAGGCACAAAGACGCTAAGGAAGCTGCTTTTCCGCGAGCATAGGTCATTCTCAAACTTGTGTACATTCTAATTAATAATCTAGAGTCATGCTCCAATATGTACTCTTCAAGTTTATTAATTATAAAACCATATTCTCAATTCATTAACAGAGTACTGAGGAGAAAATACAGCAGTTGTCAATGTTTATTATGTTCTCTGAAACGGTTCTCTGCAAATGTTATGAATTTAGCCTGTGTGAACATGATGGTTAAGTTCTATTGCTTTTGGGGAAACTGAGTTTTATAGAAGTTGTCAAACTTTCACATCTGAAAAGCAAACTAAAACTATGCAAATAAGTTGTATTAAAATTATTAAAACATTGATTTCTTTTGAAATGTGACTGGGTATAGTCTTAGGTGCCACCATGAGACCTGTGAATTTAAAAGTTGATTCCGGTACAAAGCTTGATATTTTTGGCTTTGAGTAACAAATTTATTGTTCCTTTATTGCCTAAATCCCATATGAATTTTCTATTTACTTCTCTGACCAGTGGCAACAGTAATATGTGTTGACTCAGGTGCATGAAGAGTGCCTGAACTTTCGTCTATCTTTGGTTCTGGTTTCAAAAGAATGTCTGCTTCCCAGCTGCTTCTGCTTGTGTTCTGAACCACTGTTTGCATTTACTTTTCAAGTGTCTCTGTCTGCCATCATATTTAGATCTGAGTTTTAATGGTGCATTCGTTTATACTTTTCATGCTTTCCAATTTATCTTTCTTTTTTAATTGCAGCCAAAAATATAATGGAAGAGATCATCAAAGAATGAATTCATAAAGATAGAAAATAAGATAAACATTGTAAAGTAAATGAAATCAGTAAGAAAAAAGATATGATAGAGTTGTAGAGAGCAAGTTCTTGAGTATGCTCCATGTCAGAAATGTAAGGATTGACAAAGGGTATCAAAATCTGCCTTTCTGAAATGGCAGGCTCCTTGAATTCTTTTAAAAACTGGTCCATGAAATGAATAGGGGACAAGGACAGATACTTCTCTTCTGTTGCCAAGACTTAGGTCACAGGACTAACAACTGCTTGGATCTCCAGCTCCAGGAGATTCGACTCCTTTGGCTGCCACCGTCACAACATTCACATGCACATACCCACACATATTAATTTAAAAATAATAAAAATTAACGGTCAAGTACTTTATTTGTTGAATATTGTTTTGCTTTGCTCTACAATCATTTATTTTAAGGCCATTTCCATGACTGCTATCTCTGACATACATATGTTTATATGAAAAATTAACTTCACCAAATCTATTTGTGTAATTGAATTTATTCTTCCTTCTCATGTTATGTTAATCATTTCGGATTTATTTTTATTGATATTAGCATGCCGTGTGTCTTTTAACCATTTCTTTTTAACTTGTGTTTCTTGTAAAATCAGTAGTTTAATATTTAAAAATCACACCATGTACAAACAGATGGACAAAAAATAATTATTAGAATACATGATAATCTTATCATTATTGAATTGAATTAAAACTTAAAAAAGAAAATTATTGTTTGATATAATATGGTGAGTATTTTAAAGATGAATGACATTCTTGTATTTTAATTTCTTTTACAAGTATGTGGTAAAACTTGTTTCTGATACAACTGTACATTGAGTTAATTTTTGTGTCAAGAATATACAAATATCGCTGAACCTTCCTTTCCTCAGGCTTCTCTCAATTTCCATCACTGCTGTTTTTTCAGTCAGGAACAATTATGGGTGAGGGTTTTGACTGTGGGGTGGCAACTGCAGCCCTCACTCGATGCCTTGCCTTTCTGCTGGAGGTAGGCTCTAAAATTTCCCTCTCCCCACTGTAAGGCATTTCATCCACGGTCCTTTCCTTTGAGTCCTGAAGATCCAGATACAGGCCCAAAGAGGGATCCAGCTCAAGGGAAGGCCCCAAGGCCTGACACCATTACTGCGGCTATGGAGAGCTCACAAAAAAGTGACCTGTCATGATTGCCCTCCCAAAGACCCAACATGCAGCCGAAAGAGTAAGATGCAGATATTTGCACCCAAATAATGACCAGAAGCTACTGACCCCTGGGGTTGAATTACGAAAAAGCTGGAAGAAACTGAGGAAGGCCACCCTGCAGGAGGATCAGAAGCCTCAATTAACCGGGAGCCCCGAGATCTCTTACACACTGGACCACAACCAGGCAGCATATATACCTGCTGATATAAGGCCCCCAACACATATACAGAAAAGGACTTCCGTGTCTGGGTTCAGTTAGACAAGATACACCTAACCCTCAAGAGACTGGAGGCCCCAGGGAATTCAGAAGTCTGGTGGGGTGAGGAGTGGGGGTAGGGGGTGGGAGTTAGGGGTTAGGAGGTGGGTTCGGTCTGGGGGCATGGGGACATCCTTGGGAGAATGTGTGGGATGTGGAACAGTCGAAGGGTGGACCAGGAGGATAATAAAATCTGAAGTGTGAAAAAAAATTGAAGAATATAAAAATGCCAACTAAAATAAACTTTATTGTAAGAAACATGCAACAAAAGTACAAGCATACTGATTAAAGCAAATTAACTGTAAACAAATTGTCAAAATCTGGAGTCATTAAGTAACTGAAGCTACATTTGCAATCAAAAAGCCAGTAATTAAGTAAATGGTTTCATTATTTCTATATGTACAAGGAGCTGTTCATATCAACTTTATTTGGTATTAGGTGACTCCATTTTAGAAACCACAAAATTAAAGAGATTCAATAAACCTACATGTACATATATTTGTACACTAAAATGATTGACTGAAAAAATATAAAACTATTAAAACTGCTTAGTGATCTCAAGGTTGATGGAAATGAAAGTAATGCTCAAGTGAAAACATTAGCATTTAAATTATAAATGTCTGCAGTTTTGGATCTTTACAAGTATGTATTTCTTTTCTAATTAGAAATGAAAACAAATGTAGAAAAAATCCTGCAATAAATACTTCGAAAGAATTTCTATCAAAGTAATTATATACAATCTGCAAAAAAAGTTACTTTCTGATGTGTAAGTTTGACACCAGGTAGATCAAAAATAGAAAGTATTAATAAATCTTTTCATGTAAAATTAATAATGAAGCTTAATATGTGCTATTTCAACTTTAAAAGCAAGTATCACAATGTGATACTTTATTACTATGCCATTTTAATTGCTAGAATCTGTGTGCTTTATTGTGAATGTGTTCATTTTGAATTTTTGACCTCAGGCAATGTCATTATAATTTTGAGTTCCTTTTCATAAATGAAAAATGTTACAAATCAAATAGATAAATTATAAACAAAATGAATTAAATTTGACAATAAATTTTCAGATTCTCTTTGTCCTTTTGAAACAAAGAACTTTTAGCGAGTTCATGACAAATGAATAAATGAAAGAAAAAGTCAACAATTTTGTTAAAGTGAAATTTAGAAGAACTATCTCATTGATTAATAAAATAAGAAAACAAAGAAGAAACTTAATGCTAAAATGTAAAAAACAATAATAATCCACAAGGCAGGAAAACATTTTACTAGATCATCATCCAGCTAAGGTGGGACTTGCAGGTCTATCTGTCCTCAGACTTCAGGATACAAGCGAAGGGTAGTGCAAGAGTCACCAGTGAGATGGAGATGATAAACATTGGTTTGGGGGCAGGCATCCTGTCACTGCCTAGGAAAAATGCATTTGGATCTTTCTCTCATTGGATGCCACAATGTTCAAAAATCACACACCACCATAAAGGTCTAATTCAGAATAGAATATGATGTTTCACACTTGCAATGGTAGATCTTTGGGGGATTTTCAAGAGGATTGTAGGAACTGGTGGTATCAAGTTGAACTATAATGATTTCCATGATAACCTGCACTAAAATTCAAGGTCCTGTCTCAACAAACAAAACATCCCCAAGCAAGTAAAACCATATTTTACAATAAATTTTCTTGACTTTCAGACTATGAAATTCTAAGAGCAATGATTTTGTTATTGAACTTAGAAGATTTAAGATTAATTTCAGTTAAATATGAATTAGTGCTTAATAATTTATGTAATTTTTATAAAATGTGCTTCAATCATATTCTTTTACCTCTTCAACTTCTACCATACCCTCTCCACCTTCCTGTTTCCTGTTGACAGATTTTCTTTCTTTCTTTGTCTAAAATAGAAAAACCTAAAAATAAAAGAAAATTTAAACAAATTATACAAAACCAAAAAGATAAAAATATTCAAACAAAAGAGTCACAGATACAAACATACACACACAGGGAGAGACAGACACACAGAGACACAGAAACACACACACACACACACACACACACACACACACACAACAAAACAATAACAACAAAAAAACATAGAATTTGTTTTGTATTAGCCATGCCCTGAAGTGTGGATGAAAACTCTACCAGAAGGAGAATATTACACTTCTAAATATTTATGCACCAAACACAGCAGCACATAAGTTCATAAAAGAACTATTTTGATAACCAAAATCACACACTGACCAGTGATAGCGGCTGAAGTCAGGACCCAACTCTTGACAATACTATAGCCAGCTAGACAAATTCTACAGACAAATGCTGTAGGAAATATGCAGTATGTTGACCTAACCCTGTTTGTATTCTAATGCTAAGTGTTGGCCTCTTAGATTTGCAGTCTACACATAGCTTCTGGCAACCTGCCCCTAGTTAATTTTGATTGAAAATAAAGATGTCAACAATCAATAGCTGAGGAGAAGAGACATAGGTGTGGTTTAGGTTAGCAGGACTTGAGATCACAAGGAGAAAAGAAAGAAATAGAGCCTCAATGTGTAAGAAGAGTGTGTGGAAGAGAGATAAAACACAGCAATGCTGAGGGAGAGCTGCCAACAGAAGAATGTACAAGGGGGTGGGGAAGAGCCTCCATTAAAATGGCAAGAGATCATGGGCCAGAGGGCTGCTCAATTGGGTAATAGCAACAAAGATGGAATATAGAAATTAGTGAAGAGTAACTCAGAATTATCAGTGGCAAAGTACATTCTAACATCTTGCAGTTTAAACAGTGGCCCAGCTATTTAGCTGCTTAAAGCATATTAAAATATAAGTCTATGTGTGTCTTTCATTCAAGAATATAAATGGTCAAAGGAGGGAAGGAATATTGCACTGGGATTTAAAATATTCTTACTTCATAAAATAACAGTATAAATCAAATGGACTTAATGGTCATCCATAGAACATTCTACCAAACATAAAAGATTGCTTTTTATTCAGCAGCCTAGGAATTTTCTTCATAATTGCTTGATAGTTTAAAGATACAAATTAACTAATACATATAGATTTCATTTGTATTCTTTGATAAGGCTTTCCCATTTAGTGCAAATACATTCTTTTTTTTTATTTCTTTTTCTTACAAGTGATTTTCAGAGGGTAGTTGATGCAGTTCTAAGAATGTACTCTCATATTATTACATTCATGGTTTTCTGATCTTGTCAAAATATTAGGGAATACTTTCAGTGTCATTGAAATTATTAAGGTAGTATTATTCACCCATACTAACAGGGAGCATAAGTTGTACTGCCATTTTCATAGGAATCCCCATTACATACACATAGACACACACACACACATACACACACACACACAGAGAGAGAGAGAGAGAGAGAGAGAGACAGAGACAAAGACAGAGAGACAGAGAGACAGAGAGACAGAGACAGGCAGAGACAGAGACAGACAGACAGACAGAGACAGAGACAGAGATAGACTCAGATACAGGGAGAAACAGAGGCAAAGACAGACATACAGACACATGCACATATACACATTCATGCATAACCACATAAGATACACATTCACTGAAACAAGTTTCATTGATATTTTGTTTATAAAATGACATTATTTTATAATACATCAACTGTTAATATTTCTTGTTAGAAAACTATATAAAATATTTCTTCTCCTAACCAAATATTTTTGTCTGTTTCCATTGCAGGCTATAACCAACAGTATTCCCAAGAAAATTAGTCTTTAAACTGTAACTCCAATGATTTCAGTCCCACAAAATAATGGACTGAAAATTTAATCCCCAAGAGGTGGGTCCAGCATTGTGGGTGATAGGGTTAAAAAATGTTCTGCTCCACGGAATGGCCATATCCACTGTTGCAGTCATAATTTGTTGGCATTATTGAGAAATTTTGAAACACAAGAGTTGGGTTTTGGTTGGCAAAAGGGGGTCAACAAGGGCGTCTTTTTTCTGACCCCTTATTTGCTATCTGTCTCCAGAATGCCATGAACTAGGCATCTGTGTTCTGTCATGTATTCTGTTATATCTTACTCCAGGTGTTATTCTGACTCATTTCAATTCAGAAATATTGGGGGCAGCTGACTATGGATTGAAGCTTCTAAACTCCTGAGCCAGAAAAACGTCTTTTCTTAATTGAAATTGTTGTCTCAAGTATTTTGTCAAAGCCATAAAAAGACTAACAACAATTAATGGAAAGAAACATCTATCCAGGTTTCAGTATTTGGCAAATATTCAAACTTGTACTATTCATCCATACTTGATAGCTTCCCTATATTTAGAGAATTTTTTCTAGCTAGTCATAAAATTTATCAATAATTTTATATTTTATGACATAATTGGATTCTATTGGAAAACTTGACTAGTAATTGTGAATTGTTCTATAAATGTACACACAGTTCAAATACGATTTAAATTCCAAATAAGCCAAAGACTTGAAGGTCACATTGCATGAGTGTATTGGTGGGGCTTTACACTATTATGGGAAGTGATACTCAAGAAAGCATCACAGTATCCTATATACTTAACAAAACCATTATAATATTCTGTTTAGAAACTAATTATCGGGGACAGTTAGTTTCCTTTATCACTATTTTAATTTTCCCTTATTTTCTCTAGCCCAAACATCAGCATTTCATTAACAAAATGTAGATGCACATATGATAATTTATCACTCTTCTATTAAACCCAAATTCAAGGGGATTTATAGAAACATGTAAGTATTCCAGATTATCAATTTTAATTTTAATTTCTAATTCAGTAACATTCAGGGCTAAACTATAGTTGAAATCTCTCTGTGTCACTTTAGATTTTCATCAGCGAATAGAAGTATCACATTAGGTTATATGTGGAGTTAAGCTCTCTCTTAGCTTGACTGGAACTTGCAGTATTGGACAGGCTGACTTTGAACTTATGCAGACCCACCTTTCTCTTTCTCCAGAGTTCTAGAATTAAAGGTATGATCCACCACACTGAGTTCTGTGAAGGTAGTTTTAAAGCATTTATTGAATGGAGAGAAAACTAAAAAACTGTTCAAAATCCTTAGTCATCAGATAAATGCAAATCAAAACAGCCTTGAGATTCCACCCCACACCAGTCAGAATGGCTAAGATCAAAAACTCAGGTGAGAACAGATGTTGGCAAGGATGTAGAGAAAGAGGAACACTCTTCCATTGTTGGTGGGATTGCATGCTGGTACAACCACTCTGGAAATCAGTCTGGAGGTTCCTCAGAAAATTGGACATTGCACTACTTAGGACCCAGCTATACTTCTCCTGGGGCTGCTGCAACATATAACAAAGACACATGCTCCACTATGTTCATAGCAGCCTTATTTATAATAGCCAGAAGCTGGAAAGAACCCAGATGTCCTTCAAAGGAGGAATGGATACAGAAAATGTGGTACATCTAACAATAGAGTAGTACTCTGCTATTAAAAACAATGACTTCATAAAATTCATAGGCAAATGGATGGAACTAGAAAATACCATGCTGAGTGAGGTAATCCCCCCCAAACCACACAAAACAAAACCACATAGTGTGCACCCACTGATAAAGTGGATATTACCACAAAGGCTTTGATTACCCAAGATACAATCCACAGACCACATAAAGCTCAAGAAGAATGACCAAAGTGCAGATGTGTCAGAAGCCATAACAGGACAAGCTAATAAGTAGCGGGTGATCATCCTGAGATGGCCAGCCTCAGATTACTATATAGTCTGTGATTGGTTCGCCCTTATTAAGCAAGGCTGTAAGGGATTCATTTTAGGAAAGATTCCTGCTATTAAAAGGCTTTGTTATTATTAAACACATATAATGATCATTAAGTAATAGCACACCTCTTTGGAGCAGATCTCTGCAGACCTACGAAGATGTACTCTCTTGTAGTGATGTTATATAGACAAATAGATGACTTCTTTAGTCTTAATGATGATCCTATAAGAATTCCTAAAATTATATCAGTGATTATTAGGCTCCTTTATAGTGGGCCTGCTATCAAGTCTCTTTCTAATAGTCAGAATTGCAGTGAGAACTCTGCCAGTCTCCCAGGTGTCACCAGTTAATTGCTCTTAGAGAGTAACCAGACTTTCTCCTACTCAGAACACAGTCCAGGAGGTTGTACCGAAGTTAAACCAGGAACAGATAAACCAGTTAAACAACCCCATAACTCCTAAGGAAATAGAAGAAGTCATTAAAGGTCTCCCAACCAAAAAGAGCCCAGGTCCAGACGGGTTTAGTACAGAATTCTATCAGACCTTCATAGAAGACCTCGTACCAATATTATCCAAACTATTCCACAAAATTGAAACAGATGGAGCACTACCGAACTCCTTCTATGAAGCCACAATTACTCTTATACCTAAACCACACAAAGACCCAACAAAGAAAGAGAACTTCAGACCAATTTCCCTTATGAATATCGATGCAAAAATACTCAATAAAATTCTGGCAAACCGAATCCAAGAGCACATCAAAACAATCATCCACCATGATCAAGTAGGCTTCATCCCAGGCATGCAGGGATGGTTTAATATCTGGAAAACCATCAACGTGATCCATTATATAAACAAACTGAAAGAACAAAACCACATGATCATTTCATTAGATGCTGAGAAAGCATTTGACAAAATTCAACACCCCTTCATGATAAAAGTCCTAGAAAGAATAGGAATACAAGGCCCATACCTAAACATAATAAAAGCCATATACAGCAAACCAGTTGCTAACATTAAACTAAATGGAGAGAAACTTGAAGCAATCCCACTAAAATCAGGGACTAGACAAGGCTGCCCACTCTCTCCCTACTTATTCAATATAGTTCTTGAAGTTCTAGCCAGAGCAATCAGACAACAAAAGGAGATCAAGGGGATACAGATCGGAAAAGAAGTCAAAATATCACTATTTGCAGATGATATTATAGTATATTTAAGTGATCCCAAAAGTTCCACCAGAGAACTACTAAAGCTGATGAACAACTTCAGCAAAGTGCCTGGTATAAAATTAACTCAAATAAATCAGTAGCCTTCCTCTACACAAAAGAGAAACAAGCCGAGAAAGAAATTAGGGAAACGACACCCTTCATAATAGACCCAAATAATATAAAGTACCTCGGTGTGACTTTAACCAAGCAAGTAAAAGATCTGTACAATAAGAACTTCAAGACACTGAAGAAAGAAATTGAAGAAGACCTCAGAAGGTGGAAAGATCTCCCATGCTCATGGATTGGCAGGATTAATAAAGTAAAAATGGCCATTTTACCAAAAGCGATCTACAGATTCAATGCAATCCCCATCAAAATACCAATCCAATTCTTCAAAGAGTTAGACAGAACAATTTGCAAATTCATCTGGAATAACAAAAAACCTAGGATAGCTAAAACTATCCTCAACAATAAAAGGACTTCAGGGGGAATCACTATCCCTGAACTCAAGCAGTATTACAGAGCAATAGTGATAAAAACTGCATGGTATTGGTACAGAGACAGACAGATAGACCAATGGAACAGAATTGAAGACCCAGAAATGAATCCACACACCTATGGTTACTTGATTTTTGACAAAGGAGCCAAATCCATCCAATGGAAAAAAGATAGCATTTTCAGCAAATGGTGCTGGTTCAACTGGAGGTCAACATGTAGAAGAATGCAGATCGATCCATGCTTATCACCCTGTACAAAGCTTAAGTCCAAGTGGATCAAGGACCTCCACATCAAACCAGACACACTCAAACTAATAGAAGAAAAACTAGGGAAGCATCTGGAACACATGGGCACTGGAAAAAATTTCCTGAACAAAACACCAATGGCTTATGCTCTAAGATCAAGAATCGACAAATGGAATCTCCTTAAAACTGCAAAGCTTCTGTAAGGCAAAGGACACTGTGGTTAGGACAAACGGCAACCAACAGATTGGGAAAAGATCTTTACCAAACCTACAACAGATAGAGGCCTTATATCCAAAATATACAAAGAACTCAAAAAAGTTAGACCGCAGGGGAGACAAATAACCCTATTAAAAATGGGGTTCAGAGCTAAACAAAGAATTCACAGCTGAGGAATGCGAATGGCTGAGAAACACCTAAAGAAATGTTCAACATCTTTAGTCATCAGGAAATGCAAATCAAAACAACCTGAGATTTCACCTCACACCAGTGAGAATGGCTAAGATCAAAAACTCAGGTGACAGCAGATGCTGGCGAGGATGTGGAGAAAGAGGAACACTCCTCCATTGTTGGTGGGATTGCAGACTGGTACAACCATTCTGGAAATCAGTCTGGAGGTTCCTAAGAAAATTGGACATTAAACTGCGTGAGGATCCAGCTATCCCTCTCTTGGGCATATACCCAAAAGATGCCCCAACATATAAAAAAGACACGTGCTCCACTATGTTCATCGCAGCCTTATTTATAATAGCCAGAAGCTGGAAAGAACCCAGATGCCCTTCAACAGAGGAATGGATACAGAAAATGTGGTATATCTACACAATGGAATATTACTCAGCTATCAAAAACAACGAGTTTATGAAATTTGTAGGCAAATGGTTGAACTGGAAAATATCATCCTGAGTGAGCTAACCTAATCACAGAAAGACATACATGGTATGCACTCATTGATAAGTGGCTATTAGCCCAAATGCCTGAATTACCTAGATGCCTAGAACAAATGAAACTCAAGACGGATGATCAAAATGTGAATGCTTCACTCCTTCTTTAAAAGGGAACAAGAATACCCTTGGCAGGGAAGAGAGAGGCAAAAGATTAAAACAGAGACTGAAGGAACATCCATTCATAGCCTGCCCCACATGTGGCCCATATATATACAGCCACCCAATTAGACAAGATGGATGAAGCAAAGAAGTGCAGAAGTGTAGATCGCTCCTGAGAGACACAGCCAGAATACAGCAAATACAGAGGCGAATGTCAGCAGCAAACCTCTGAACTGAGAATAGGACCCCTGTTGAAGGAATCAGAGAAAGAACTGGAAGAGCTTGAAGGGGCTCGAGACCCTATATGTACAACAATGCCAAGCCACCAGAGCTTCCAGGGACTAAGCCACTACCTAAAGACTATACATGGACTGACCCTGGACTCTGACCTCATAGGTAGCAATGAATATCCTAGTAAGAGCACCAGTGGAAGGGGAAGCCCTGGGTCCTGCTAATACTGAACCCCCAGTGAACTAGACTGCTGCGGGGAGGGCGGCAATGGGGGGAGGGTCGGGAGGGGAACACCCATAAGGAAGGGGAGGGGGGAGGGGGATGTTTGCCCGGAAACCGGGAAAGGGAATAACACTCGAAATGTATATAAGAAATATTCAAGTTAATAAAAAAAAAATAGGAAAAAAAATGTAATTGTGATAATGTATGTAAGCTGAGCCCAACTGAATTTGAGTGGAATATGCATTTATGAATCTGTATGTAAAATTATATATGTTTACGCATATTTGGCTATGTAGAATCTTTTCCTTCTGCAAGCGTTATTCACTTCTCTTGGTTCAATAGAAGTTTATTGCTCCAAACTCCCCACTAGCCTGACAAGCAAGAGGCATAGGGACAAAAGGGAAAAGTCTCCAGCAAGTAATCCTCTACTTGATCTCCAGCTGTTTTAGAATGAGATGCTAAATGCCAGAGACTGCAGTTTCTGGCCTCAGAGGAACACAGAAGGCAGGTCAGTTATAGTAGCAGAGCCTAGTGACTTAGACATAGATAAGTAAATCAGCTACAGTAACATAGTAACTTAGACTTAGATAAGTAAACTTATTATACAGCAACCCTAATTATCTTGTAAGACAAAGTCTTACCCCCATATCTCGTAAGACAAGTCTTACCCTCTGCCAACACTCTTCCCCCTCTGCTGCCTCAAGAAAAGCCAACATGAGAAAGAATACCCCCAGCACAGATGCTTCTGTCCGTATTAAAAAGGGGAACAAAAATATTCATAGGAGGAGATATGGAGACAAAGTTTGGAGCAGAGACTGAAGGAAAGGCCATTCGGAGCCTGCCCCACCTGTGGATTGAACCCATATACATACAACCACCATACCCAGACAATATTGTGAATGACAAGAAGCACATGCTGATAGGAGCCTAATGTAGCTGCCTTCTGAGAGGCTCTGCCAGAGCATGAAAAACACATAGGCAGAAGCATGCAATCCAACCATTGAACTGAGAACAGGCTCCCCATTGGAGCAGTTAGAGAAAGGATTGAAGGAGCTGAAGGCGCTTGCAAACTCATAAGAACAACAGTGGCAACCAACCAGAGCTCCCAGTGACTAAACCGCCGCTCAAGAGTATACATGGACAGACCCATGGCTCCAGCTGCAAATGTGGCAGAGGATGGCCTTGTTGGGCACCAATGGGAAGAGAAGCCCTTGGTTCTGCCAAGGCTGGACCCCCCAGTGTAGGGGAATTTTAGGGCAGGGAGGCAAGAAAGGGTGGGTGGTTGAGAGGGGGAACACCCTCATACAAGAAGGGGGAGGCAGGATGGGTTAGGGGGTTTATGGATGGGAAATCTGGAAAGGGGATAACATTTGAAATGTAAATTTAAAAAATCCAGTAAAAAGTAAAAGTAAAAAAAGAAACCAAATAATATCTTCATAGATTAAAAACAAACCATTCTTGAAATTCAAGCAAAGAGGAAAGATACAGTGTATTGCTTGCTTATGGGGAGCAAATGTCATCAGCATATATATATATATATATATATATATATATATGTGTGTGTGTGTGTGTGTGTGTGTGTGTGTGTGTGTGTGTGTATGCATATGAAATGCTGAGAAGATAAAAAAAGATGGTGTTTTACATATTTCTTTCATTGACCATTACTGAAAAGAAGTTAATTTCAAGGGATATACAAATTCATATGTATACTGTAAGTACTTCATTGGTGGATTACATTGGCACTTGAATTCACAACGAATCTGAAAGTTTATTTCACTTTACCCTGGTTATAAATAAGTCAACCTCTTTGTTTATAGGCAGAATGAAACTAACTGAGCTGTTAAAATATATGAGATGCATTGATATAATCAATAAGTTTAACATCTACTTATAGAGCCAAAATTACTAAATTCCAAAATAAAACATCAAACAGGATCTGAATTTGAAACCAGATGAATTCCTTTTTAGTATATTATCAATACATTTTCCTTCTTAAGGGAACATTGTCACTATTAGCTAAGTGTAATACAATAGTCAAGGTCTTAAAACCCTTAAGCATACTACAAATTTCCCACTAAAAGATGTGCAAAATCATAAGCTTGGTGCATAAGGAAACACCTATAATGGCTTATGGTGACATCTCATTCTATGTTGGTGCAATGCTTCCTGACTGTCTCACAAAGGACTTTGCTTTTCTGATTTGATAGCAGGCTAGCTTTGGTCACATTTTCAACAAGTTCACTTTCTGTAACCTTCCTGTTTTCATTCTCCAGAGCTTTCTTCTGTGCACACATTTCCCAGAGATTATGTGTGTGGTATAAAATGTTAATATTTTTCAATGCTGACTATTTGGTCAGCAGTGTCACCTTTGAAAGCAGCCACTTGGTGTTGTTAATCCTCCCTTTGCTTGATTCTCTTGAAATAGTGACTAATGGATCACTACTGATTTTGAAATAAGAACAAGAGGCACAGGTTAAAATACTGGAGGATCTTCCCTGTGAGATGTCAGTATAGCCATAATAGGTGGTGTCTTATTACTTTTGGAGCTTATCTTATTGTGTATCTTTCATTGTATAGAAATAAAAATAAGCAATACATTGGCTATCAAAGGTTTATTAGACTTTCTAGATTCAATATTTTTTGAAACCATTTCTTTTCATTGTAGTCTTTGATGGCCTGAAACTCAGTATGTAAACAAAGCCGCCATTAAAGCTCATTAAGGTCTACCTGCCTCTGCCTCTCCTGGGTGGAAATCTGCTTGACTTAAAGACACCTGCCACCATATCTGGCAGATTATTTATTGGTTGGTTGATTGATTTTATTTCTATCTCATATATTACATCTGGACAGCAGTTTCCCCTTTCTCCTTTCATCATAGACACTCTTTCTGACTTCTTCTTCCCATACCTACTTCTCCTCTTTTTCTCTTCAGAAAAGTTCAGGCTTCTCAGGAATATCAACCTAACATGACATAACAAGTTACAGCATGACTGGGTAAATATACTCATAGCAAAGCTGGACCAGACAGCCCAATTAGAGAAAATGGGTTCCAAGTACAGTAAAAATGTCACAGTCAGTCCCAACTCCTACTGTTAAGAGTTACACAAGAACTCTGATTTCTGGCCATCCAGGACCTGTCAGGCATACATTCCCTCCAGTGGTATGAAGTCTCTCTCATGGCATGGATCTCAAGTTGGATCCCTCATTGGTTGGCCACTCTTACAAGTTCTGTTCTACCCCTTTTAGCACGTCTCGCAGGCAGGACAAATTCTAGGTCAAAGGTTTCATGGCTGGGTTAGGAGCCCACTTGGAGCCTTGCCTAGTTAAAAAGTTAGCTGGGTTCAGACTTCATATCCTCAATTATTAGGATTCTTCACTAGAGTCACCCTCATAGATTCTGAAGATTCTATTGTACTAGGTTTCTATATCACCCTCAGAATGCACCACACACACACACAGATTCTAGTATCTCTCAGTAATTTCTCTCTCTTCAGCCCCTCTGATCCCTCCTGTTGCACTTCCTACCATTCCCCAGTCTGACAGCAAAATGTATTCTTTCCCCCTCGGAGCCTCCAGAATGATTATCCTTTATGTACCTGATAATAGCCACATGTGAGTGAATACAAACCAGTCTTATCTTTCTGAGTCTGGGTTATCATGTTTGTCTTTCTGGATCTGGGTTACCTCACACAGGTTGACTTTTCTACTTCCATTCATTTGCCTATAAGTTGCATTCTGTTATTTTTTAAACAGCCTAGTAATACTACATTGTGAAAGTGTCCCACAATCTCTATCCATTCTTCGGGTGAGGGACATCTAGGTTGTTTCCAGTTTCTGGCTATAACAAATAAATCTACTATGAACATAACTGAGCAAGTGTCCTTCTGTGCAAAAATTACTACAAAATACGGAAGAGGTTTGATGTTTTAATCTTTGTAATGGCAGCTAAGTAGCTACTTGAACCTGGGTCACTACAGAGCAAAGCAGGGAAATTCAGCTAGCTAAGTCTTGATTCTAAATCAACTTTGGGGTGTTTTTTGGGTTATAACACACAGAGTCTCTATTAACACCATAACCTACAATACTCCAGAACATTAATAGTTAGGAATAGGGAAGGTACTAGTTACTCATCTTGCTCTGACAATTAACTAACCAAACTAACATTTAAAAAAGTAAAGAATTATCTTGGATCAAGGTCTCCAGAGCTGCATTCAGTACTACCAGAGCCAGCACAGTGACAGCAGAATAAATCAACTGGTCACATTACATTGTCTATCAGGAACCAAGTAGTTCCTCATGCTAGCTGTCAGCTCTGTCCTCCCTTTCAAGCAGTCTTGGGTCAGTGCCCATCAAATGATGTTGTCTAATTTTAGGGCCAGTCTTCCTACCTCAGTTATCCTAATCTAGAAAGTATTTCACAGACCTGCACAGAGATTTTTTTCTCTGATGATTCTCAAATCTGCCATGTTATCAATCAAAATTAACCATTACACAGTCATTTCTGCTATACTTATTAAAGTTAAAATTATGGAAACAGCTTTCCTCCCTTACAGTTAGGATTATTGTGTTAATGAGACTGAAGTAATGAGTTCTAATGAGACTTACGTGTGAGGATGAAGGCAAAAATTGTAGATCGAGATCCGTAGGCCAAGGGAATACAAAGATTGTCAGTGTCACCAGAACTAAGAAAGGAAATACTTGCCAGATTCCCCCAGAATCCTCAGTAGAAACCAGCCTGGTTCACAATTCTTGCTTCCCATCTTTACAATAGAACAGTACCCTGTTCTTTTATGTTTCTTACTTTGTAAGTAGCTATAAGAAACTGAGACGATTATAATTTTCTAAGATATAGGAGAAGTAAACCACATGATGTTGAACAACATCCAATTAGGCAACAGCTTTTGTGTTGCTGTTATGCACAGAGAAGTTCTGTGAGTGTTTTGGAGAACAAATCCCCAACGGGACTCATATTTCAATCTATGTCAAAATTCCAAAGAACTGAATGCTTTTCACATGTGTACATTTTTTGTGTCTGTGCTTCTATGTAATCGGACCCTATTTAACATTCTGTTTTTATAAAATTCATTGTAAGTTTCAATAAATGATCTCTCTCTAGATAAGGAGAAAACCATTAAGTTTTTAGTGATTCCTCACCTTACTGTTTTTCAGCCTACACGAGCCTGAATTAAAGTGTACCACTACAGTTCTAATGTTTTTCTTGTTCTTTTAAGAATGAGTTACCACATTAAATAAAGCTGTCCTAATATTCACTCCAATCTTCTCTCATAACCTTCTATATTCAAGGTTTATAGATATTAACCCCCATGTTCTAATTATCTAAGTAATAAGTAATGTCCATAGACAGAACAAAACATGTATAAAAGAACCCAACATTTATGGTTGCTTATCTACATGAATATTGCCAAAGTCTTTTTCCTTTAGAATAAGCAAAAGGAGGGCATTAGTTTTACTTTCAAGAAAAATTTATGATAAACAAAACAGGAATACAGATTGTTTTATATCTGCTTAATATTAGATATGAAAAATGCAGAAATTTTAGAAGTAAATGCATCAAACTTTTGCTAGCTTCAATTAGAATACATGAAACTTCTCTTCTTCAACTATTGTTTTCAATGACTGTTTGAGAGTTTCATACACCGTTTTCTGATTAAGGCGCTGACTTCTCCTAGATATGCTCTTCCATCCATAAGTTCTCTACTGTGTGTCCTCATTTTAAACATATACATATATGAAAACATCCAATATGCGGTGTCCACAAACTCTTTGGTGTATAGCATACGACTAGCACATGTCCAAACTACCAGGGGCTACTGTATTAAGTAAAATTTACTCTGCCTTGGTCAGTAGCTATCAAACAACATCAGTTCCTCTATTCAGGATGGGACTTTGTAAATACTCTCTTCTCCTTTTTGCTAACTTGCCTGCCTACAGGTTATATAGGACTAGCCTTAGTGACCTAAAACATCACTGGCAAAACAAAGCATGCATAATAAATATACTGAGCCTTAAAAATCACTGCTAATATTTTAGCAATATACCTATAGACCAGTGCATCTCTTCATATGCAGTGAAAAAGAGATTATAAACTTCTCAGTACTAATTAGGATATCCACATTACTCCTAGGATAAGGATAAGGGACCTTAAGGATCATTGCAAAGAAGAATAGAAAAGATTATAAGAACCAGAGGGGTTACATCATTATAAGAAAACAGTCTTTTCCAGGCACAACAGTGCAGGTGCACATAAAAACTGACAATAATTATGATAGCAAGCATGGATCTGTATAAGCCCAAGCAAGTCAAAATCACGGCACGGAAGCAGTCATTAGAGTAGCATTTTATAGCTTCTAGGAGAGTCAGTTTTAAAGGTGCAGATTCTGAGAAGTCAATTGCTCTCCATTGCAGTCCACATACTCAAGTTTATTTGGGAAATAAAATTGCACTGTTTTGGTATTAAAATAAAATATAAAGGAGAAGAGACCATGAACTTGGGTAAGTAGAGATATGGGGTGGATCTGAGAGGAGTTAGAGGAGGGGAGAATGAATAGGGTCAAAATACATTGTGTGAAATTCTCAAAGAGTTAATAAAATAGTATTTTAAAATTTTCAATGTGCAAGTAGATACTCTTGAAGTTAACTTCTGTCTGAAGAGAAATAGAGTGCAGTATGAGCCTGACATATGACCCAGCAGTGTGGATGCAATGCATATTTGTAACTGACAGTGCCCATGGCTCCATTTAGAGTTTACTCATCAGTCATGTCAACTTTGGAGAGTTCTAGAAATAGAAGAAAATCTGAAGTGCCTTTTGAGATGTCCTTTTACACTTCTATAAGGTTATTGTATATCCATTAACTGAAATGACAAAGAAAATGTCATCTGAGTTGAGTGAGTGGATGCCAAGATGCTGAAAGCTCCATTGTGTCAGGTGAAGGGGCACATGTACAGCCTCGGGGGATAGGCGCTCTAACTCTGTCTGGGTGGTGACACATGAGGCACAGTCTCCTTACAGATTTGTGAGAAAGAGGATCATAAACCATCAAATAACATGATCTATAGGACCTGGCCTTGGAGCTGACCCAGATTATTCTTCATCTATTTCTAACAGATGGTCTCTGTCCTGTAATAAATATCATTCACCTAGGGGTACAAAGAGACAATGGAACCAGGAAAAAATACATACCAAAATAAGAACACTTGATAAATGGGAAAGTAGAAATAGTGTTTTCAGTGTGACTTTAAAACAGAGTTGATAGAATAGGTATGAGAGTCCTAGTTTAACAGCCCACTGAAATAAAATTTGTTCCAAATGAACACTGTTAAACTGAAAATAACACAGTGCTGGATATTTCCCACCAAAGAACATGCTATAGTTCGTAATATAAAGTAAATGCTAGGGGCGAAGGAGATAGCTCAGTGAGTCAAGGTGCTTGTCAGAAAGTCTGTTCTCCTGCATTTCTGGGACCCACAGAGTATAAAGAGAAAACTAACTCCCATAAATTGCATCCTGATATCTATCTGTCTGTCTGTCTATCTATCTATCTGTCTGTCTGTCTGTCCATCCATCCATCCATCCATCTATCTACCCATCTATCTATATTATATCATGTATCCATCCACGCATAGACACACATACACATGTATGAGTCAATGTAAATAAAAGTTAAAATAAATACTCATCACTGACAGTCTCCATTTGTTGGATAAAACAAAATTAGAGTATCACTCAGCAAATAAATAAAGAACTCAAAAGAGGTATAATAATCTGAAAATGTGAGCCAACTCTTTTATAATTATTTTTTCTTCTTTCATATATTGCATTCCAACCAGTGTTTACCTTTCCATCTCCCTTTCCACTATCCCCATTCTTCCCTACCCACAGCTTCTATTCCATTTCCCCTCACAAACTGGCAGGTTTCTCTAGGATATCAACCAAACATGGCATATCAAGTTACAATAAGCTTAGGAACCTCCTCTCGTTCTGAGGTTGGACTATGCAACACAGTAATAATTACATGGTTCCAAAAGCCAGCAAGCGTGTCAGGAGCAGTCCTTGCTCCAACTGCTAGGATTCCCTCAAGAATCCAATACAAACATAACCTGCGGTGTAATATTAATCCAGCAACATGGCTACTCTGGCAAGAGATCACATCCAAAGACCTTCTAGGTCAGTGATCGGGCTAGAACACAGACATGCCTTTAGTATACACCTTTAACCTCAAACAATAAAGGTAAAAATAATTTGCAGAAGGAAGCAGGCATGTTTGAAAGTGAATTCTAATTGATTAGCAGACAAAGTGACAAATCAGAGAAAGGTCTGGCAGAATGTTTCAGAGATATGATACCCTCCATGCTCAGGAGGACAGATAGAAAGGAGTGGATGCTGGTAAGCAATGCAGAGAGAAAGAGAGGGAGGGAGGGAGGGAAGGAGGGAGGGAAGGAGGGAGGTTGATTTATCAGGGCAGTTTTACAGATACAGGTTGCAGGTAAAGACAGAATATAAAAGAGCCAAAAAATTCGAACTGATTGCCAAAGTTAGTCTGAGGCCACACAGAGCAATTTAGTAAGGAGCCGACATAAGCTGGTTTTGGCCAGACAGCTTGAAGAGATTGTCAGAACAGCTGAGTTCGACCAGCAGCCAGAGGTCAGAAAGAATTAGAAAGTGTGAACATATTCAGCAGTAAGCCTCTGAGATGATAATTGCACCTGGCTAATAAACGCATATTTATAATAACCTATATGCAGGGGGCCAAGGTTAAGCCCATTTGGCCTCCGTCATTTTTGGTTCAATCCTCCAGGAGCCCAGATTACTTGATTCTATGGACTGTTTTCTTGTGTTGTTCTTTATTTTGATGGCTCCTGCAATCCTTCCTTCCCCTTTTCTTAAGGATTTTCCAAGCTCTGTCTTGTATTTGGTTATGGTTCTCTGCACCTGTTTCCAGCACTTGCTGGATGAAGCCTCTTTGATGGCAATCATGTTAGGTTTCTGTCTACCTGAATTATCTCCCTCACCATTTATTTTTTTGTTCTATCCAGCTTTTGGTTCCTCCGCCAACTTCTATCCTATACGGTTGCAAACCCTTTCAACTCCTACAGTCCTTGTACTAACTTCCCTATTGGGGTCCCAGATCTTAGTCCAATGTCTGGTCCTGCTCTGGCAGAGCTTCTCACAGGGCAACTCTACTGGGCTCCTGTCAGTAAGCACATCTTGGCACCGGCAATGTTATCTGGATTTGGTGTCAGTAGATGGAATGGATCCCTAGGTGTGGAAGTCTCTGGATGGCTTTTCCTTCAGTTTCTGCTCTACTCTTTGTCCCTGCATTTCGTTTGGACAGGAGGAATTCTGGAATATTTTTGAAGTGGATACGTGGCCCCATCCCTCAACTGGGGGCCATGCTTATCTATTGGATATGGTCTCTACAGATTCTATCTCCCTTTTGTTGAGTATTTAGGCTCAAGTCCTCCCTGTTGGGTCTGGGGAACCTCTTGGGTCCCTGGCATCTGGGACTTCCTAGTTGCTGCCCCCATTTCCCCTTCCCTAATGCTAAATACCTACTTTCAAATTCTTGATCCTCTGTATTTATCCCCCCATCTCCTCCCATACTTGAACTGGCACCCCTTTTCCCTCCCCCTCCTTTATTCCTCCCAGTTCTCTCTCTCCCCCTACTTCCCACAGATTATTCTCTTCCCCCTACTGAGTAGTATTGTAGCATACACATTTGATGTGATGTTCTTTCTTCTTAAGTTTCATATGGTCTGTGAGTGGTATTGTGGGTATTCCGACCTACTTTTGGCTAATATCCACTTATCAATGGACCATACCATGTGTGATCTTTTGTGACAGGGTTACCTCACTCAGGATGATATTTTCTAGTTTCATCCATTTGACTAAGAATTTCATGAAATCATTTTTAATAGTTGAGTAGTACTCCACAATATAATGTACTACATATTGTGTATCCATTCCTCTAATGAAGGACATCCATTTTTTCCAGCTTCCGGCTATTATAAATAAGACTGCTATGAACATTGTGGAGTATGTATCTTTGTTATATGTTGAAGCATTATTTGGGTATATGCCTACAAGTGCTATAGCTGGATCCTCAGGTAAAACTATTTCCAATTTTCCGAGGAACCTCCAGATTGATTTCCAGAGTGGTTGTTCCAGCTTGCAATACCAGCAGCGATGGAGGAGTATAGCTCTTTCTCCACATCCTCCCCAGCATCTGCTGTCACCTGAGCTTTTGATCTTAGCCATTTTTGGTCTAAGGTAGAATCTCAGGATTGTTTTGATTTACATTTCCCTGATGACCTAAGAATGATGAACATTTCTTTAAATGCTTCTCACCATTTCAGATTCCTCAGTTGAGAACTCTCTGTTTAGCTGAGTACCCCATTTTTAATAGGGTGAGTTGGTTCTCTGGAGTCTAACTTATTGAGTTCTTTGAATATTTTGGATATTAGCCCTCTATCAGATGGAGGATTGGTAAAGATCTTTTCCCAGTCTGTTGGTTGCAATTTTGTTTTATTAGCAGTGTCATTTGCCTTGCAGAAGCTTTTCAATTTTATGAGATCCCATTTGTCAATTCTTGATCTTAGCACATAAGCCATTGGTGTTCTGTTCAGGAAAATTTCCCCGTGCCTATGAGTTCCAGGCTCTTTTCCACTTTCTCTTCTATTAGTTTCATTGTATCTGGTTTTATGCACCGGGGGGGGTGTCTTTGATCCACTTGGATTTGAGCTTTGTACCAGGAAATAAGAATGGGTCAATTTGCCTTTTACCTGCTGACCTCCACTTATGTCATTGTTGAAAATGCTGTCTTTTTTCTACTGGATGGTTTTGGCTCTTTGACAGAGATTAAGTGACCAAAGTTGTTTTGGTTCATTTCTGGATCTTCAATTCTTTCCCACTGATCTACCTGCCTGTATCTGTACTAATACCATGCAGGCTTTAGCCCTATTGCTCTGTAGTATAGATTGAACTCAGAGATTGTGATTTCCCCCAGAAGTTCTTTTATTGTTGAGAATGGTTTTTGATTACCTGGGTGTTTGTTATTCGAGATAAAAATTGGAGAATTGCTCTTTCTATGTCACGAATTGGCTTGGAATTTTATGGGGATTGCATTGAATCTCTAGGTTGCTCTTGGTAAAATAGCCATTTTTATTATCTTAATACTGATGATTCAGGGGCATGGGAGCTCTTTCCATTTTCTGAAGTCTTCTTCAGTTTGTTTCTTCAGAGACCTGAAGTTCTTGTCATACAGATCTTTCTCTTGCTTGGTTAGACCCACACCACGATATTTTGTATTATTTGTGACTATTGTGAATGGTGTCATTTCCCTAATTTCTTTTTCAGCCTGTTTATACTTTAAGTAGAGGAAAGCTACTGACATTTGAGTTAATTTTGTGTCCAGCCACTTGCTGAAGTTGTTTATCAGCTGTAGGAGTTCTCTCGTGGATTTTTGGGTCACTTATGTACACTATCATACCATCTGCAAAGAGTGATATCTTGACTTCCTCCTTTTCAAGTTGTATACATTTGATCCTTTTTTGTTGCCTAATTGCTCTGGCTAGAACTTCAGGTACTATGTTGAATAGATAAGGCGAGTGAGCAGCCTTGTCTTCTACATGATTTTAGTAGGGTTATTTCAATTTCCTCTTCGTTATTTTGATCTTGGCTATTGGCTTGCTGTGTTTTTCTTTTACTATATTAAGTAGAAATCTTGAATTTCTATTCTCACCAATACTTTTAGCATGAACAGGTGCTGTATTTTGTCAAAGGCCTTTTCAACACCTAACGAGATGGTCATACAGCTTTTTATTTTTGAGTTTATTTATATAGTGGATTACATTAGCAGAGTTCTGTACATTGAACCAGCCCTGCATCCTTGGAATGAAACCTACTTGATCATGATGAATGATTATTCTGATATTTGGTTTGCAAGAATTTTATTGAGTATTTTTGCATCAATATTCATGAGGCAAATTGGTGTGAAGTTTTCATTTTCATTGGGTCCTGGTGTGTTTTAGGTATTAGTGTGCCTGTGGCTTCAGAAAATGAATACATTCAGAAGGTAGTGTTCCCTCTATTTCTATTTTAAAAAATACTTTCAGAAGTATTGAAATTAGGTCTTCTTTGAAGGTCTGATAGAATTCTGCATTAAACCATCTGGTCCTGGGGATTTTTAGTTTGGGAGAATTTTAATGACCGCTTCTATTTTCTTAGGGGTTATGGGACAGTTTTGATGGTTTATCTGACTTAACTTTGGTACTTGGTATCTGTCTAGAAAATCAACACTTCATCTATATTTTACAGTATTGTTGAGTATAGGCTTTTGTAGTAGGGTCTGATAATTTTTTGAATTTCTTCAGTTTCTGTTGTTATATCTCCATTTTCATTTCTGACTTTGTTAATTTGGATACACTCTCTGTGCCCTCTGGTTAGTCTGGCTAAGGGTTTATTTATCTTGTTGATTTTCTCAAAGAACCACCTCCTGGTTTCGTTGATTCTTTGTATATTTCTTTTTGTTTCTACTTAGTTGATTTCAGGCCTTTGATTATTTCCTGCCATTTCCTCCTCTTGGGTATATTTGCTTCTTTTTGTTCTAGAGCTTTCAGGTGTGTTTGCAAGCTGCTAGTGTATGCTCTCTCCAGTTTCTTTTTGGAGGCACTCAGAGCTCTGAGTTTTCGTCTTAGCATTGCTTTCATTGCATCCCATAAGTTTGGGCATGTTATGCCTTCATGTTCATTAAATTCTAAAATGTATTTAATTTCTTTCTTTCTTTCTTCCTTGGCCAAGTTGTCGTTGAATAGAGTGTTGTTCAGCTTCCATGTATATGTGGGCTTTCTGTTGGTTTTGTCATTATTGAAGAACAGCCTTATTCTATGGTGATCTGATAGGATGCGTGGGAATATTTCAATCTTCTTGTATCTATTGAGACCTTTTTTGTGACCAAATATATGGTCAGTTTTGGAGAAGGTACCATGAGGTGCTGAGGAGAAGTTATATTCTTTTGTTTTGGGGTGATATGTTCTATGTATATTTGTTAAATCCATTTGGTTTATAACTTCCGTTAGTTTCTCTGTGTCTCTGTTTAATTTGCATTTCCATGATCTATTTATTGATGAGAGTGGGGTCTCTGGTACAGTCTAGAGGGTCCCCCACCTCCCACCTCCCAAGGTTGCCTATTTCCATTCATCCTGCTGGCCCTCAAGGTTTCACTCCTGTTCTACCCCACACCCTCCAACACCTGATAGTGTTCTTCTTTCTCCTCTTCCTCCTCCTCTCCTCCATCCAGGTTACTACCTTAGAGCTATTTGAAGACCCAGCTATACCACTCTTGGGCATATACCCAAAAGATGCCCCACAATACTACAGGTGCACATGCTTTACTATGTTCACAGCAGCTTATTTGTGATAGCTAGAATCTGGAAGCAACCCAGATGTTCCACAATGCAAGAATTGATACCACAAAATGTGGTTCATTTACACTGAGTACTACTCAGCTAATAAAATTGAGAACAGCATGAGTTTTACAGGCAAATGGATGGAACTAGAAAATATCATCCTGAGTGAGGTAACTCAGACCCAAAAGGACATGCATAGTACTCACTAATAAGTGGATATTAGCCCCAAAAGTACAGACTACCCAGGATATAATCCATAGAACTAAAGAAGGTTAACAAGCTGAATGACCCATTTGAGGATGCTTCCAAGCAGTCACCTGTGCTACTCTTCAGTAGCCTATCCTTCCTGTGATATTCTCATGAGAGTTAGGCATTTCCGGTCTCGGGCTCTGACTTACTCTTTCAAATCTATCTCTGATTGGCCACTCTGTCTAGTTAAATAGATGCAAGGCACTTTCAAACATAACTGTTTCCTTTTCCAAATTAACCTTATATTCATTGTTAAAGATAGAAGATAAAAGATAAAAGACAAATCTGCCTTCCAATCTGATTATACTTTATTCCATAGGAGGTCTGCATCCTAGTTGGATGACAGGAACTAGATAGAAAGTCTCTGGATGTGATATCTTGCCAGAGCAACCATGTTGGTAGATTAAAATTTCTCTTCAGGTTAGAAAAACATGAGTAATTCAAGTTATTCACTCAGCAACATTATAAACAGTAGTTATTCCATAAACAGAATATATCACAGGTACATGCAACAATCCAGACTCTGTCAGAGTATCCTGGAACTCACCAATTTGTGAGTAATGTGATCTGACAGTTGGAATACTGTGTTTATACATAAAATAATTTAAAAGTTCCCATCATCCATATCTGTAGGAAAATCTTTAACAACAAAATTATGGATTGACTTTAGAAATGTCTATCAATTTGAAGGTGCAGAGTATTTTAAAATTATGTAAGTTGAACACAAGGAATTACATTGTCATGCTGTAATAAGAATTTACATAAAGACTCAGTTTTATTTTTTACCTCTCATAAATCTTAGGCTACACATATGTTTCTAACTTTATTTTTATGTGTTTTATTTTATTTTTAAAAATAAAGATTTATTTTTATTTCCATTATAAAAGAGTTCATAAATTCTTGGGGAATAGTTTTCGTACACATAAAATAAATAAATTCACCCATTGCCTATTTATTTATCCATGAAATAAAAAAAATGGTGCTAATCTTATAATAAAGTATCAGTCTTTATGAAATGTATTATTTATTGGTCCGATTTCCATTTACACAGTTATACTCATTGATTCTACTGTTCTTGTTTTGACACCTGTAACAGCCTTCTCCAAAACACCATCTTCATAGTTTCCAAGAGTGGTTGATAGGTTTTCCAAATACAGCATGCCACCATGACAGTGTCCTTTGCCCTGCAGAAGCTTCTCAGTGGATGTGAGTAAAAGGGGAAAGGAAATTAGCAATCTTTACAGAATTTAAGCACTTTGAAATATATTAATTACATTTTGAATGCCATAAAATGAAATTTCCCCACTAAAATGCTTTGCTCATGTTTTAACTCATGTGCTTCAGTTTTTCAAATTCTCATTTCACAGTGAAGCAGATATTTCAATCGTTAGACCCATATGAAGAATGATGCAGAGAGGAAATAGACATTTTTGGAGGTGCCCTTTGCAGAAAACATACTTGACATATAACCACTGGTGGCATGTACTATATATCACAGTATGGTTTATGAACTTTTCAAAACTATAGATTCATATATTGATATGCTTACAAGAGATTTTCTTTAACGTCCTAAGCTTTACTAGGATCTGACCCGTTCGGTGGGTCCAGTTATTCAGGGTCCCGAAGAGGCTTTCTACCTGCCAATGGGGGTGAAAGGAAGAAGGAGACCAAGTAAAAGTTCTGTTGTCAAGGTCTCGTTTATTGGGGTGAGCGTTACAGCTTTTAAGGCTTTCAGGTAGGGGGAGTGACCTTTGTGAAACACAAAGGAGGGAGGGATGAGGGTATAGGCAGTGATAGCAGGAGGCAAAGAGGTCAGGCGGTAGACGATGAGGTCAGGCGGTGGAAACATCTAGTGTTTGCCCAGGAGACATCTGGTATTTACTTGGGCTGAAGTATTCCGTGAATGTTATCTTCCTGTGCCGTAAATTCATGGGAGAGGCTTTTGTCCAACAATCTCAAGGCTTTATGGCAGTCATTTCAAGGTTGAACATCTGTGGCAATGCAGCCAAGAGTCACGTAGGCATTCTGAGCTATACAGTCACAAAACGGCCAGGCCCACATCCAATATGGCTCCCTACAAGGATCTTGTAGAGAAACCATAATCTTTCACTGGGAAGCATAAACTTTAGCTCTTCAGGGTCATAGAGATTGTATATGAACACTTAAATCAGAGACCTTAATCTACTATTTTTATTTTATTTCAATTGTACAGTTTCAGGTTTTTGTTTCTTTGTTTTTCCCCTTTGAAACAGTTTTCTGTGCAGATGAAGTTGTTCTCAATCTGAACCTGAAGATGAACCTGAACTCTTTGCTCTACAGCCTCCAGTCATATGCTAAGATTACAGAACCTTGCATTGCTTTTACATTTATTTTACAAGAGACATATGTGGTATACATTTATTTTATAAGAGGTATATGTGGCATATTTTGGATAACGTGTAGATCTATAGACTCATTTCTTCAATCTTCAGGCATACCTTCTTATCTTTAGTAATATCTGGTAGTTCCTGAATTTTCTGACAAAATCATGAATAGATGAAAAGATAAACAGAGACAGAAAACAAACAAGGCATTTTAAAATCTTTTGTTGGCTGCTACAACAGAACAGACTAAGTGTCTCCCTAACAGATGCATAGTTATGCATCTGCATAGTTTTTGCAGTTCTGTATCTAACGAATTTCAAGATGAAGCTCCTCATAGACTGGATGGCTGGTGGAGCTGAGCACATATTTCATTGATAAATATCTTGTATGCCTTTTCAAGACTGAAGGGTATAAAGGAACATGTATGTTTTATGAAGTCACAATATACATAAGGGCTCCACTTGTGTTACTGAATGGTCTGTTTAAAACTTCGTACTTATACATCATCCCTGAAGAGTCAGACTTAAAGATATGATTTTGATAAACAGATAATTTTACAGATAATCTGCATAGAAAGGAGAGGGGGGGAGAACAGAGGCACACAAAATGGTTTTCTGAGGTAGAGAGAAGTGAGGTAGCTGTCTTGTAGACAGTTTGTACTAACACTAGAGTCTGCAAACCTTGTCTGAGTAATCTGATCTGAATCTGACCTTTCCCCTAAAGAGGCCAAATTATAATGGGCACCCTTTACAGATATGCTGTGGGACCTGTTTACTCCAGCAGTGTGATAGGACTCCAGTAAAGGAACAAAGTTTGAAATTAATATTTATCTAAGAACACCAGGATTATTCAAATTCTTTCCCTTAAAATATTTCGATATTTTATAGCCTTAGATTTAGGAAAACATGGCTAAATTATATATCACCCAATTTCCCCATCTCTTCCCAGGCCTACACAACATTTCCTACCTACACAATCTTGTATCTCGTTTTCTAACATTCCAGAACAATTTGTGCTACTCAATACTATAGAATGCATGGTTATCATCTGGAACCAATCAATGAATCAGTAGTTACATTATTAAAGAAAAGTGCCTATCACTTCTCTAGCAGTTAAAAATTACCACCTGCTAGGGATTCGACCTTTCCATGCTGGGATTTGGTCAGGCTTCGTCTTGCAGAGGCTTTTGCATGCTGTTAAAAGTGTCATAAGCTAAGGTATGCAGTTAACCTTCTGTGAGCAGAAGATGCAATTCTTCATCTTTGATTGTTTATTTTATATACATATAATATGAATTCATTATTTCAACTATTTAATACTGAACACAGTAATGAAATTGAACTTTCATTCCAAATCAGAGGGACAATTCATCATCTTTGAATGTAAAGACCCGAAAAAGTTTCAAAATTTGATTAAATTTAGAAATCTCCAATGCTAATTTTGATACTCTTTCTGTGCCCTCTAGTTAGTCTGGCTAAAGGTTTATCTATCCTGTTGATATTCTCAAACAATCAGCTCCTGGTTTTGTTGATTCTTTGCATACTTCGTTTATTTCTACTTGCTTCATATTAGCCCTGAGTTTGATTATTTCCTGACATCTACTACTCTTGGGTGTATTTGCTATTCTTTGTTGCAGAGGTTTCATATGTGTGTTAGTTTCTGTTTCCATGATCTGTCTATTATCTTTTGTAGGGATGGATTTGTGGAAAGAAATTGTGTAAATTTGGTATTGTCATGGAATATTTGGTTTTTCCATCTATGTAAATTGAGAGTTTTGCTGGATATAGTAGCCTGGGCTGGTAATTTTGTTCTCTTAGTGTCTGTATGACATCTGACCAGAATCCTCTGGCTTTCATAGTCTCTGGTGAGAAGTCTGGTATTATTCTGATAGGTTTATCTTCATATGTTACTTAACTTTTTTTCTTTACTACTTTTAATATACTTTATTTTGTACATTTGGTATTTTGAGTATTTTGTGACTGGAGAAATTTCTCTTCTCATCCAAACTATGTGGAGTTCTGTAGGCTACTTGTATGCTTATGTGCATCACTTTCTTTAAATTAGGGGAGTTTTATTCTATAATTTTAGACCTCCACATAAAACCAGATACACTCATACTAATAGGAGAAAAAGTGGGGAAGAGCCTCAAACACATGGGCACTGAGAAAAATTTCCTGAAGAGAACACCAATGGTTTATGCTCTAAGATCAAGAATGGACAAATGGGACTTTATAACATTGCAGAGCTTCTTTAAGGGAAAGAACATTATAATTAGGACAAAACAGCAGTCAACAGATTGAGAAAAGATCTTGACCAATCCTACATCCGATAGAGGCCTAATATCCAATATATACAAAGAACTCAAGAAGTTTGACTCCAGAGAATCAAATAACCCTATTAAAAATGGGGTACAGACTAAACAAAGAATTCTCAACTGAGGAATATCGAGTGACTGAGAAGCAAGTAAAGAAATGTTCAACATCCTTAGTCATCAGAGAAATGCAAATCAAAACAACCCTGAGATTCCACCTCACACCAGTCAGAATGGCTAAGATCAAAAACTCAGGTGACAACAGATACTGGCGAGGATGTGGGAAAGAGTAACACTCCTCCATTGTTGGTGGGATTGCAGACTGGTACAACCATTCTGGAAATCAGTCTGGAAGTTCCTCAGAAAACTGGACATTGAACTACCTCAGGAACCAGCTTTGCCACTCCTATGCTCCAATGTCTAACAAGAGACATACTCCACTATGTTCATAGCAGCCTTATTTATAATAGCCAGAAGCTGAAAAGAACCCAGATGTCCTGCAACGGAGGAATGGATACAGAAAATGTGGTACATCTACTACTCAGCTATTAAAAACAATGACTTCATGACATTCATAGGCAAATGGATGGAAATAGAAAATACCATCCTGAGTGAGGTAACCTGATCACAACAAACCACATCTGTTATGCACTCACTGATAACTGGAAATTAACCCAAAAGCACAGATTACACAATGATACAATCCACAGACCACATGAAGCTCAAGAAGAAGGATGACGAAAGTATTTATGTTTCAGTCCTTCTTAGAAGGGGGAAAATATTAATAAGAGGAAATATGGAGACAAAGTTTGCAGCAGAAACTATAGGAAAGGCCATCCAGAGACTGTCCCAAATGGAGATCCTGTCCATATACGTATAACCACCAAACTCAGACAATATTGCTGATGCCAAGAAGAACATGCTAACAGGAGCCTGATACAGCTTTCTCCTGAACAGCTCTGCCAGAGAATCACAAATACAGAGGTGGATACTCACAACCAGCCATTGAACTGAGAATGGGTTCCAATTGGAGGAGTTAGAGAAAGGATTGAAGGAGCTGAAGGTGCTTGCCACTCCATAAGAACAACAATACCAACCAACCAGAGCTGCCAGGGATTGAACCACCATCCAAAGAGTGCACGTGGACAGACCCATGGCTCCAGCTGCATGTGTAGCAGAGGATGGCCTTGTTGGGCATCAATAGGAGGAGAAGCACTTGGTTCTGCCAAGGCTTGTCTCTCCAGTGTAAGGGAATGTCACAGTGGGGAGTCAGAAAGAGGTGGGTGGATGGGTGGGGGAACACTGTTATAGAAGAAGTGCGAGGGGATGGGATAGGGGGTTTATGGATGGGAAGCCGAGAAAGGGGATATCATTTGAAATATAAATAAAAAAACCAATAAAACAAGAATATCCAATATAGTCCAACAAAGCATAAAATAGAAACCAGAAAACCTGCAAAATAAGCAGAAGAGGAGAAGTAAGGGATTATTTTGAGTAGAAACTTTCCAAATTGTTAATAGTAATTTGTGTCTTTAAAGCATGTCATGTATGAAGACATGGCTTTACAATAGATAGAGAAAAACAGTGCCAGCATTAGAAATCAAACCTGCTCCATTTACTCTTTTTTATTGAAAATAGATTACCTCTCATGTAATACATCTTGACCATGTTTCCTCTCCTTCTGTTTCTCCTAGCTCCTCCTCAATGCTCTCCCCTTGCCCCCTTCTTCCTACAGATTCTCTTTTTCTGTTTGCTTCCTTTCAGGAAAATGCAGGTCTCTAAGAGACAACAACAGAACATGGTAAACCAAGACACAAAAAATACAAGGCAAATGTGAGACTGGACAAGAAAACTCAATAGGAAAAAAATACTACTCTCCACTCTCAATAGAGGCAAAAAGTCAGAGACAAGCCTGCTCCCACTCTTTGCAGTTGCACTAGTGCTCCAAGGAGCTGGTGCAGCCCCTTGCAGACCCTGTACTTGCAGATTTAATCTCCGTGAGTCCTTATGATCCTTGCTTAGTTGATTCATTGGAGCATGTTCTCCTTGTGTCCTTCAGTTCCTCTGACTCCTAAAATCTACTAGCTTTCTTCTTTGGGGATCCTGGAGTTACAAGGGAGGGACAAGATGGCGACTTTCAATTTAGACACTGTCTTTTTATAAAGTCTGGCTGTGGGTTTTTTGCAGCTTCTCCCAACTGCTGTTAGAGGACGTTTCTCTGACGATGAGTCGGTAAGGCACTGATCTATGAGTATAGCTGGATACAAATAGAAATCATTCAATTGATTTTACTTCTAGTCTTGTTTGGTTCTATCCTAGATCTCAGGGCTGTTCAGTCTACAGTTCCTAGCCATCCATATATTATAAGACCTTTTCCTCAAGTTAAACTAGACATTGGTTGGCCATTCTCACAAGTTCTGTCCCACCATTCCCCCAGCACATGTTGTGGAAAGGACAGGGTGAGGTTTCTGTGGCTGTGTTGGCGTCCATGTTTCTCTTTCTGTAACCTGAAGAATACCTTCCTGCCCCAAAGAGGCTAGAATGTAGGGCTGAAAACTTCATGCAGGCATCAGATCTACATCTCTACTTTCAATGCGCTGTGTGGATGTTGTTGTTTATTTAGTAAATCAAAATGTAGTTTTGAAAGAAAAATGATGCCCAAAGTTTTGTAGCTCTTATTTGATATTAACCAATTATTATAATTAATAAAAATAATATCTATTTTGATAAGTCATTCATTCTGAATTTTTGTATAACTTATTCAGAAGGAAAACCACTGGATCCACAAATGTAAAACCTCTTTATTTAAAGCCCCATTCACAATTCCAGGCTAAAGGAAAAGATTGTCACAGATCTGCCCTCTGTTGAATTGCTAGTTCTGAGGAGGATTTGCTGCCATTATTCATGCTGTGATTTAGATTAAACCACTTTCAGCTTCAATTGACAAGCACTTATGAGCATTCTGGTTCAGTTTACTTAAAAGAGTCCCTTAAAACTGCAGCCTGCTATAGTGGATAATCAGAACATCCCATTTGTTCCAAATGCAAAACATATTCTAATATAACCTTTAACAAACTGCACAAAGGTAACTAAAATAATTTTTCTTCTGAAGTTTAATAAAAGCTTGCTTTTACCTGAATTAGGTCAAGCTGAGGGTAGTTGGCACAATCATATATCATTTAAAGCAGAATTAGCTAAATGTTTATATTTTTATACATCTTATAGGCCAATGACCTAGCTGGAATTACTGGAACGATAAAGTCTCATTTTGCTCCTTACTGAGAAAGGGCCCTTATATTCGCTGCATCATGTGTTATTTTTTCTTTCATTTTCCTTTAAATGTATTTCAGCAAACCCAGGGTTGTGGTAAGCGTGTCATGCTAATGCCTGCGAGTCCAAGTGTGCCATGTTTAAACTTGTTTTCTTCTCTCCATGCCCCCTACGTTAACCTTCTGCATGCTATTGTGTCTTCTGCCTTTGCGACCATTGGTGCATGAAAGCCCTCCTAAGACAAAGTTTCTAGCCTTCATAGTTAAAGTGAGGACACGGGCAGGTTCCATCCAGCAATTCATTCTGTAGCATCCACCGCAAAGGAGAATTGCATTCCCTTAATCCCCAAAATATAGAAATGGAATTGTTTTGTAGTTTCTAGTGTGAGGTGAATTGTGTCTTGACTGGAAATTCACTAGTTGACGCCTGAATATCTGTTTGGACCTGCTTACCATTACCTTTACATGTGCAAGCTCCAGTTCCCACAGTAGAAAGAGGTGAGATTCAGTTATGTTCAAGATTTGTAAATGTTTAGGAGTGGAATACATGATCCCTGCGATACAAATTTGCTTGTTTAATAATTCTCCTTTGGATTAAAATGACAACAACGTGCCTATATTCTTACACAGTGGAATTTGGTCTCATTCTTTTTGTGATTCCTCAGTCTTCTAAAATACGTAGTGGGATTTTAGACAGAGAATGAGAGGCAGTTGCCCCCTTTACATTTTGGTCTTAATGTACTTAATTGAACTCCTGACAGAGCTTTTCCCAGGCTTGGGTAGAAAGAAGCCACAGTGACTTTTGAGAATCTTGATTTTTCAACTTTTAAAATATTTTATCTTCATTACACTGGATGTTTTCAACATGCTCAAAAATCCTGTCCAGCCTGGAAGAGTCATATTTTCAAATCAAAGATGGTTTCTATAAACCTTTATAGGTCAACATGAAGACTTTTGACATTTATTTAGGGTGTTTGAAACTCGCTGAATTAATCTAAATAAAAGAGTAATTTCATATCTGTTTTAGTTTTTAAAGTCTTATTATGTATATGTGAAAATTAGATTATATAGAATTAGAAAGCAAAATAAAAGATCAGCTTAAGGGTTAGGACCATCCTACAAGGGCTGATGGAGAATTGGTATGATTATCATTTAATTAATGGTAAGTATGGGAGCAGATGAAATAGAGTAAAATTTGAATGTAGTTTGGAAGTGTCCGAAGTCATGCTGATACATGCTAAATAACACACACACACACACACACACACACAACATATATATATATATATATATATATATAGAGAGAGAGAGAGAGAGAGAGAGAGAGATTTATTAAGGATAAAATATGTCAATGTGACATAGAGTAGGTCCATGACATGTACTTACATGCACAATAGGAATAAAGATTTGTTGAAATCTATATATTTGAGTCTGATCATCTTAAATTAGCTGATATCATTTGGATATAAGGTATACTTTTTCATAATATCCTTAATTTAAAATAGCTTTCCTTTTTAATGTAAGCTAGGAGTTTATTAAAGAAATATTTTAGCATATATTGATGTCTTGGTATTGATGGAATGGTAATTGTGCATAGAGGATGACAGCAGTGTGTCCTTTTGTGATATTTTCATCCATTAGGGCATCATTTAGTCTTTTATTGTATCCTTTTAAATATTATTAACAAATTAAAATGGGTTACATTTTAAAATTTGTAGTTTGGCTTTGATTTCTGTTTTTATCATACTTGGTTTTGTTTTTCACTTTTGTTTCTTGGGCCTTTTTTTCCCCACTTTTCTTAAGTGTGGCAAAGTGCACACCAAACTTGACATCATTCCTTCATTGTGTCATTTCAAGTCTCCCTTCTCTCTGCCATGAACATTGTCTTTTGACATTCTCATCTTGAGTTTCTATTTTTACTAAATGGAAAAATCCTTGTCCTTCTCAAATGTTCTTCTAATGTAAGTGGATTTTCATTTAAACCATTTGAGATACATAGAACAAAGTAATAAATTATACTGGGGGAAATGAGAGATTATCAGTTTTCTGAGGGTAATGAATGGGGCTCATAATTTTGTTATGTGTAGTCAATTTCTAACATTATAAGGAAGACTTGACTAAAGCAGTAGTTGTGTGAAATGGCCGAGAAATCCCTCTCACCCACTTTTCACTGCCTTGCTTGTTCAACTGTTTTCTGCCCTAATTTGACCAACTGGTATGCAAGGCCCCAGTCACACCATAACAATTGCTTACAACACTGGAACCTCCTTTCTTCCTGTTGTTTTCATGAAACAATTCTAGCATGTTGCATGTCTGCCACTATTTTTAATTTTGGAAATAACAATACTAGAGAGCAAACTGAATGCTAGTGGAATAAATCCATGCATGATAGGTGCACACACTCATCAGAATGTTCTGTAAATCCCTTCTGTTTAAAACATAAATATATTTTTATAAATAAAATGTATATAATATATTTTTCTTCATTTAAGAATTTATTGTACTTCTACTCTAAAAGATAACTGCCACTTGATGCTTGTTGTCCAATAACTGATAAAACAAGATATGTTGCTATTAGAGTTGGTATAGATGGAGTGAAAGTCTGAAAGCGAGCACTATCCCGTTCAAATTTCCTACGTACTGGGGTTATATGAATCTACTTGTGTCTTAAAAATCACTCTGTGTTGTTCTAAATATACTATGCACATATCCAAAAGACTGTACATGCAAAATTTCTACCAGTATTTCCAGAGAGAATAGATGAGTTTTAATATCATTCTAATAAAGTTCCAGTGACCCATTATATTTGAAGTGTAGCTCATTGAATACTTTGCACTGTGAAAGAGTTTTCCTTATTTTTTCACATCTGTGCTGGATAAAAGTTTAAGAAACTTTTAGACACCAGCAAGATTGTCTATATATTAGCAATATTAAGCACCAATAACAAAATAAATCCTCATTTCTTCCAAAAATTGTTAAAAAGAACTATGACTTATATTTTTCCCCATTTTTATTAAATTGGGTATTTCTTATTTACATTTCAAATGTTATTCCCTTTCCTGGGTTCCTGTCCATCAGCCCTCTAACCCCTCCCTCTCCCCTTCTATATGGGTGTTTCCCTCCCCAGCCAACCCCCACTACCATCCCCCCAACAATCCCCTACACTGGGGGTCCAACCTTGGCAGGACCAAGGCCTTCCCCCTCCACTGGTGACCCAACAAGACTATATGCACTTTTTAATGAATTATATATTCCTTCCCACGTATGACTAAGTTGTGGGAATAATGTGATATAATTTCTCTTGAATTAATTTTTGAAACAGACCTCCAGTTGAACCGACAATAATGCTGCTACTGTTCTAACAGCATAACAGCCAAAAGTCAGAAAAACTTTTTCTAGTGTCTTAGTGTTTAATAGACTTTTGAGATAGGGGCTTTCCATTAACTTTGATTAAACATTTAACAGCGATTACAAACAGAAATATATATCTTCCCACATAAATTAAATTCCTTTCCCCATAGGGCATATGTGCATATATAACAGGATAGGGTGAGTTCTCAATAGAATTCTATCTCTTTTCTTTTCAGAACGATTATTGACCTGTTATTAATACTCCAGAGAAATCCATTTTAACAGTTCACATTTCTGGATCACTGTACCTTTTGTATGACACTGCACTAAACACAGGATTTATTCTTGTTCAGCATGTGCAGGGACAGATGCTTGAGCTGTTAATTCTTTGTTTCATTGGGAGCATTAAAAATGACCACATAGTCTCAATGCTTACCGAGGCTCACTCCTCAACCTCAAGCCCCTCTACAGGCATTGGAGGTATGAAGTTTGAGAGTGGCTCTGCACTGAATGCTAGTGGTACAGGCATTTGCATACCGACCAGAATAATTGTCACTTTGTGTCTTTTCTACCTAGGTATTGCCTCATTTTCTTCATTTATTGTCACTTCATAAAGTGCTGATTTGGAATATTATAGCAACATTTTTTCATGGCTAACAGTTACAGTGATTTTCACTCTGAAGCCTTAAAGTTTTTTGGGAGGGTACTTATTTTATGACATTATTGTAAAGCAAAATCCACCATAATTTATTTTCTTTCCACCCTAAATGTACATCATGCAGTTAGCTTTTTCCCGAATGCATCATTTATAAAGACTGAATGTAATTTTATTCCTGGTGAATATATTTTACTTAGGACACAACAAGACGATTAATTTCTCATAAATTATTATCCTAAAAGAAAATATATTTGAAGAATATATGAGTGTGTGTGTGTGTGTGTGTGTGTGTGTGTGTGTGTGTGAATGAAATGAATCAAAATGGCACCATGATATTTAGGAAGAAAAAACAGTTTTTAAATGAAGAATGCAGTGTCCTTCTATTTAACTTGAATTGAATGATAGCTATTTGGGTGTACTTTCTCATTGGGATGTAATTTATTTTGGATATGTGTTAAAATACTAGAGTCAAGATATTTCTTTTGTACAATAAAATTTAAACCATCTACCTACTACTAAATTTGTCTATCTACTACTACTAAATCATCTATCTCCTTCATACTATTATTTTCCATAACTGTTCAGGGATCTTCCGTTTTTATTTTAGCTTCAAAAACTTCTTTCACAGCATTGTAAGATGAAAATACATTTATGAATATCTAATTGTCATAGACTTTAGTATTTTCTCACTGATAAATAATGAGATTTAAGAATATTGACAAGATAAATAAGAACCTTCTTATTCAGTAGCATTATTTTCACATAACCAAAGATCACTGGGTTGCAGAAAATATGTATTGCCATATTAATAAACTTTGGGACTTTATTCTTTAATAATTGTTGAGACTGTTGTGTTTTTATTGGGTGAGCAAAATGGCACCCTGCTGATACTTAAAATCTGATGTGGATACTGATATTAATCATATAACTACTTGAATAAATGCAAGGTTAAATGGTGACAGAAAAACAGTAAAAAAGAGAGTCCATGATATTTAATCCTATTTTATAGGAATATTGAACAACTAATAAATAATAAGAAAAAAATTTTAGAAAGTGAATTTCATATAAAATATCAACAATATTCTTTCTATGGACAGCAGGGGGAGAAAGGCATTATACGTGTGAGTGTGTGTGTGTGTATGTGTGTGTGTGTGTGTGTGTGTGTGTGATTTATACATACACATGCACACACAAAGTCACACACACAGAGTCACACACACAGAGTCACACACACACACACACACACACACACACATTTTTTTTCAGGGACTCAGCATCTAGGGTTTATCTGTTGTTCTGTGCTGAGTTAATTTTTTGCTTTTCCACTTCTCCATTATCACCATTCCAAAAGCAATTTCAATGAAAAATATTTTATCTCCTCTCTTGTCACAGTATTAACCTTTATTTTTGCATTGTGAAGAATGCGCATTATCAAAATTGATGCATTATACATTACTTTAAAATATGTTTGCTGTGAGTGGGATATTCCTAAATCGTTGGATGAATTTTGAAGACAGACCTCATATCCTTAATATTTCATATGTACTTCAGTATCTTAAGCACTCCAGAAATGCTAGTTTAATAAATAAGTTATATAGGGGAAATGTAGGCATTAACTGACAGCCAGCCCCCTGGTATTTTGTGCTTCCTGTGCTTCTAAATCGCAACATGGCACACCAGTGAAATCACTACACTGAATTCTTAAGTAACAAGAGTAGCTGGCACTTAGGCTATGGATGGGTGTGCAGTCACCATGCCTCCTCAGTGTGCTGCTTCCTCATAGAGACCCTGGTGATGTGAGCAAGGTTGCTCACTTACAATAAAGAAGACGCTGTCCCTGAAACCGTCTCTGGAGTGGTTTTTCTCTGGCCCCTTACTGACCCACCTGCATTACTGTTTTTCATGGGATACTGCAGTAGCAACAGCAAAATAAATAAGTAAAGAATTGATTAAAAAATGGAAGGGAAAGTAAGAAAGAAGTGGTAGGAAGATAACGGGGGAAGGACAATAGTTTAGAACATAAAAGAACTAAGGCAGAAGTCAGTGTCAATAGCTGTGTAGGTATTGGGATGATAACTGTTTCCTATAGTTTAAGGAATTTAAACATTTGGTCCTCAGTTGATGGCTTTTTGTTTAGATGATTATGAGGCAGAGCCTTACTGGAGAAAGTATGTCATTGCAGTCAACTATGTGAAGCTGTGAATATGAAGCCGAGAGTGAAATTCATATATAAAAATCAGCAGAAGAAAATAGTCTTTCTATGGAAGCAAGAAGAGAAACTGGAGATGCAAGCATGGAGGGGCCATGGGGAGGGCATGGAGAGAGCATGGAGAGGGCATGGAGAGGGCCGGTAGGCACAAAGTCTATGCTCTAACTGAGAAGCTCTTGGTAACTGATTTCTTCTGGGAGATGGAGAATCACTTTTACTTAAGGATGCGACCACTAGGGTGGAGACCATTCTCCAAAAGAGGTCCTAGAGTATATGGATAGGAGAAATTTAACTCAGTGAGTTCCCAAAACTAGAAAAAGAAAAATGAGGAGGAGCAGTAGGAGTATTAAGAGGAAACAGAAGGAGAAGGAAAGGGGAGAGGAGAGGAGGAAGGGGGAGGAGAGGAAGAGGAAATTAAAGTTTGATATATAGGAAAGATATGTTGGATTTGAGCTACAGGAGATGAATATGCTGAAAATATAAAGTAAGTAATTCTGAAAGAAGTAATAAGTAAAGAAAGAATATCTGTACCTCAGAATAGTTTATGAATTAGGAGCCACTAATTATACCCCCCTAACAATGATTTTACAACATGTATGTCAGTATGTAGAATGTTATTGGTGCCCAGGGAGACCAGAAGTGTGTGTTTTATTCCCTGGAACTCTGGTTAAAATAGTTCTGCACTGGTGTGTGGTTGATGACTATCAAAGCCTATTCTAGAGCAGACAGTGCTCTTAACTATGTAGCCATCTGAACAGCCCTGAAACAGGACATCAATCACAGCACTGTGGGGGCAGAGGCAGCATCTCTGAGTTTCATGTCATCCTGGTCTATACAATGAATATAATGCCAACCAGAATTATACGAGACACTTTTTGAAAATATATTCTGACCTAATGGTCCTCTGCTCAGTGCTTAGATATAGCTCTACAGTAAAGCAATTGGTCACTAGAATTACTCTGTTATTAATTATGAAACCATTATAGTGCACCCCTATAAAAAATCTATCCATAAATTTGTTAATTACTTTGCTAAGTTTTGTTATTTTTCATTCATCCATAAAGTTGGGTTTTTTGTTTTCATCTTTGTCTTGCTTGATTTTATACTGATTCCTTAGAATATTAATGTAAACTGAGAAAATACTAACAGAGATATGAATTATGGAAGTTTTAAGACTTAAAAATCATTCAACTCACATAGACCTCCTTTTCCATCAGCAAATGAAAGTAAAAAGATGTATGTCAAAGTTTATTGTTTTTGAAATCATTATAAATTTAAGTATTATTCTCCTGAATTATATTTTGTTGATGTTTACCACTTATTTAGGGCTTAGAAATCCTTGTAGATTCTAAAGACTGAGTTCGGTAATTTAACCTTGTGTGTTACCTTTGAGTCATATTATAATAATTTTTATATAAAAGATATTTAATATGTATTTTATCTGTGTAACATATCTGGAGATATTCCCAATCACTTTATAGTTTTTGTATATACTGAAAATTATTATCAAATAAAAATATCATCTTATAAACAGATTGAAAAGAATTTTGGTAATTCAGCCTGATATAAAGAAATATAGTTATTTGTTATCGACTCTGCATTGTTTCTAAGTGCTGTACAGGGACTGAAAGTAAATTCTGAGACATGATTAAACATTGGAGACATGGTTGCCCTTGTTTTCGAAACTGTAATTGTATTTATGAAGTCAGTCTGCGGTTTTATTAACTTCAGGGAAATTCAATTTAGTTAATTCAATAATATTAATAGACTTTCTACTTTGTTCCAGCTACCATGCTAGGTGTGAAAGTTACAAAGTAAATACAGCATGATCACACTCTCAGATGTAAACAGTAGACCTTCTAAATCAATACAGATAAAAACTAATAAAAAGGAAAAACTCTTTCCAGAAATTGGAGTTAAAGATTTTTACCTACATTATACATTTTGGATGACAAGGGTGTTTTGCCAAGGAAAATAATTTTTTTAAAAAATCTCTTTCTTATGGAATTATAAGCAGGAAGGGAATATACCAGGAATGAATGATTTGTAATTTCTGAAGATAAAACAATTATTTGAGTTATTGATCATAGGGTTAAATGGTAAAAATAAAATTCAGAGAGTTTTTATAAAAAGCTATATGTACAGGTTGGAACACTCTTGAATGTTTCAGAAAATGTAATCAAGAATGTTGTAATGAGCAGAAAAAAATTTCAGGCTTCACTGAGTTTGAGAGATTTTAACATCTTCATGCTATTGGAACCATCTATGACAAATTGGATACTAAAAACATAGCACTTCAGTTTGCTTAAAGCTATATCTAAACTCATCTTCTTGAAAGAAGTTGTTTCAATTCCTGGGCCAGACTCTTACTGGAGGGACTGAGTTACATGCCTCTCTACGTGTCGGTCACAGGATAAAATTGGATGCCTTGTTTGCATTTACCTGATCACACAGGTCATGCAGAGTTAAGAGATGTGATGTCACTACCTTCTAAAATGGGCAAATGAAACTTAGGAGTAAGTTTCTTCTTTCCAACTTCTACATATAATTTGTTATAGAAAAGTACTTTTGGATACTTGGATCAGAGCTTAAGAGAATTTTCTGTTCTTAGAGGGCATCCAAATTCTGTTCCCAGAACCGCACTGGATTACTCACAATGGCATATAACTCCAGCCTTAGAGGATCTGCTAACATCTACTTATCCATGTACCCTTCTCCCACCTTGAGACATGGTATAACACAGACACACACATAAACATAAATCTAAACAATGAATTCTAATTTACCAAAATTGTATATGGAGAACACATATTTGCAATGTGTGGTATAATTTTATAGAAGCATATCAATATAATCTCTATTGTTTTAGCAGCCATTATCCCACAATTCTGTGTAAGGCATTACCTATTATCTTAAGTTTCCCTGGAGTTGTAAAACTTTACATCTTTTTGGGAGCTGAGCAAGAATATACTATTCAAGGATATATGAAAAAATTAGAAGGGTCCCCAGAAATTAGCCTAAAATAGTGGTTTTTATTCTACATACTAAAATGTAATTGTAATTATATTTATTTCAAAATACCTGAAGCTCTAATTAGTTAAAACATGATCTGTATATATATATATATATATATATATATATATATATATATCAGATTTTCATACTGGATGTCTATGTGTTAACAGTTTAGTTCTGTTTTTGACTGCCTTCAATTTAGGTATGCTTATCAAATTGACGAAGTGTGGACATAAGATCTTCAGAAATGTTTCACAACAGGTGTACAAAGGAATGGAAGTGTGGCAAGGGCATCTTTCTCAATGTCATATTAAACGTTTATGGAATATAGATTAATAAAAAATCAAGGGAAGTCATGAACCTGATCTCATTTAGTTCTTCACAATGTCTCCTGTGTATAGTCAGTGTCATTAAAATCGCTCTTGTTTTCTTTCCATGGTGTTACAATAAAAATGTTAATGCTCTCTAAATTCATATGCTGAAGCCCAACCTCTAATTATGACTATAACTAATGATAATAAAATATAAGTGGAAAGGGTATCCTATCTCCTTGTATTCTATTAGTGCAATTAGAAGTTGCCATTCATTAAACAGAGTCTGACCAGGTGTAAAAACTGTGTCTTCCTTTATCTGAATCATCCAGAAATATTAACTATAGATTCTCCCAACACATTAACTGTACATAATAAGGTGTCTTAGCATAACAGTTGAATGGACTAAGAAAACTCATCATTTTATTAAGCAAAGTTGAACTGAGAATAAAATACATATTCTCCATCATTTAGTTGTCTTTTTATTTCATCCAAAGAAAAACCCTTTCCTAAAGTTTATCATGAAAGAGTGAAATAAATCAGAGAATGGAATAAAAATGAAAAAGAAACATCTGTCCACTTTTGATCCAACCTTTTCTTGGTCAGTGATATCATTTTGCTCAAACCTGGCAAGGAAATTTTACAGTTTTTTTTATTTACTTATAAATTGAAGTGGGGCTGTGGCATTCGGAGGACAGTTTCTGGGAATTACATCTTTCATTTCACACTGTAGGTTTCAAGGATCGAATTTAAGTCATTGAGTTTGTTAAGGTTGGTGGCAACTGTAATGCTCTCTGAGCCATCTCTCCTGTTATAGCTAGGATAATTTAAAGCCAGAAAAGAAAAGTAGCCTTTTGTGATCTATGTTTATCTGGTCTCCATTTTCCCAGTCATGTACCACAGAAACCCACCAGTAACCAGTTCTCTCTCATAAACCCTTCAATTTTTATTTAATCAGTCTCATATGCACATTACCCCGTTAGAAGAAGTCAGTCATGAGAAAAATAATGAAGTCTGAAAGATATTTGTACTTTACTCTGCACTGACATTCAAACGCAGAAGAATAGAGACAAATAGAGTGGTAGAAAGTCCATTTGCAAAGATATTATAAGTGGAGTAAAGTCAGTCTTGATCATCAGTTCGCACTATCAGTCACAGGCAGGATAATGTATGAAATTCCTTAACTGAATGCCTCAAATTAGTTTAAATGGTTATGAAAGAAAAAGATATTTAGATGTAGTAAAAAAATGAAGCAGTTATATTCTCAGAAGAGTGCCATACTTCACTAACATAAAATTTCACAATATGATTCTTAAATGTATTAGAATGGATGGTGCTATATGGTACACTAAGTGATATTCATATTCTTGCATGAATTCTTTTAATAAACTAAATAAGTGCTAAAAGTTAATGCATTTATTTTGTTATTTGTATTCTATCTCCATAAAGAATGTGCTTAACCCTTTTTCTAAAGTGTGATAGCATATTCTTTAAACATTTGTTTGAGAATTTCACTTACTGAATCTGATAAAAGTTAAAGCTTGTTTTTTAGTCCTTTAAGCTTAAAGGAATCCTTATCATTCACATTGCTCTCTTCTTCCAGATAGTGCTCACAAGTCATCAAAATGAGAAACCTATTCTTCAGCAACTGCACTTCTGGTTCTGACCTTAAAAGCGTTGGGGACGCAATATTTGAATATCATAAGATAAATGCATGAAAACTGTGATTGTTTTCAGCCTTTGATCAAGAATTGTTTCACTTTCTTCATAGAGCATTACCTCCAACTCCTTAAAAATCCCTTTTAAATTAAGAGCATTGGTGAGGAAAGCAATATAAGTATATACTTTATACTATAATGTTCCGTAGTATGATGCAAGAGTAAATGAAAGCCTAGTCCTTTGGAGGTCATAGAAGACTGACAAATATGGATCAAGAACATTATGTGGAAGAAAATCTAGGCCAGCTTCAAAATATCAAGAAGAATTTCAGAAATAACACAAAAGCATTTGGACATGATTTTTTGAACAACAGTAGATATTATGTGATATAAAGAAAGGATAGAAATTAGTCTATGTTATTAATCTATATTATTCCCTGTCACCATTATGTTATTTGCATTTATACACACACAGAGAGAAAGAGAGAGAGAGAGAGAGAGAGAGAGAGAGAGAGAGAGAGAGAGAGAGAGAGAGAGGGAGGGAGCTATAGTTCTGTGGGGGGGGTGTGCTTTTTTAATTGAGGCATCAATAGTTTCATGTATGACTTTAATACATTATGAAAACTTATTCTCCCACCTCTTATTTCTCTTTCACCCATACCAAATCCTACTACTCATCCTTTTTCCCAGGTTCATTATGTTCACTTCTGATTTTTGTCTCATTTTTACTATGACCATCTATCTATGTCACCATTGGATTAGAACTGTCCATTGGGGAAGGACGATATCACTGGTAGGTAAATAATTGAAGTCAGTGGCTTTCCATTCCCTGAATTTCCCAGTATAAATCATAAATGAGAAGTAGGATCAACAGGATCTCTTCTCAATCTATTCCTGACTTTTACTGGGCTCATTCATGTGCATATCTTGTGTCACCATCTGTAGTTATTGAAAGCCCATGATTACAGTGGCTGTATATTCCCTCCCAACAAAAGAATAATATTTCTTGTGTCTCTATTTCCTATATCTCATATTCTTTCTGTTAACTCTTCCACAGATTACCCTGAGCCTTGGAAGTGATAATATTCTTACAAGAGATAATATTTATGGATTATGACTCACCTACTTGATGTAAAAGTTCTGTTTATTAAAGGCAACTTGAAGAGATCAGCATCAGGGAACTGAAGATATAAGTACTGCATGGAAGCAGAAGGAAAGGTCATCCAGAGACTGCCCCACCTGGGGTTCCATCCCATATGCATCCACCAAACCCAGTCATTATTCCTGATGCCAAGAAGTGCTTGCTGACAAAAACCAGATATGGGTGTCCCCTGAGAGGCTCTGCTAGAGCCCTACTGATACAGATGAGGATGGTTGCAGCTAACTGTTGGACTGAACAATGGGACCCCCAATGGAGGAGTTTGAGAAAGGACTGAAGGAGCTGAAGGGGCATGCAACACCATAGGAAGAACAACAATATCAACCAACCAGACCCCACCAGAGCTCCCAGGGACTAAATCACCGACCAATGAGCACACATGAAGGGACCCATGACTCCAGCCATATATGTAGCAAGGATGGCATTGTCCAGCATCAACAGGAGAAAAAGTCTTTGGTCCTGTAAAGACTCATTTCCCCAATGAGGGGAATGCCAGGATGTTGATGTGGGGGTGGGTGGGTAGGAGTGGGTGCAGCCTAATAGAAGCAGGGGGAGGGGGAGGAGGTTTAGGATAGAGTGAAAGGGGGTAACATTTGAAATGTAAATACATAAAGTATCCAAGAAAAATAAAATTTAAAAAAAAAGCGGCACATTCTCTTGCTGTTACTCTTTCTTATTGGATATTTTATTTACATCTCAAACGGTATCCCCTTTCCCAGATTTCCCTCAAGAATCCCTCTATCCCATCCTCCCTACCCCTGCTTCTATAAGGGTGCTCCCTCACCCATCCATCCACTCCCTCCTGCTTTGCTGCCCTGGCATTTCCCTACATTGGGGAAAGGAGCCTTCACAGGACCACAGGTCTCGACTCTAATTAATGCCAGATAAAGCCATCCTCTGCTACATATGCGACTGGAGCCATGGGTCCCTCCATCTTTACTATTTGGTTAGCGATTTAGTCCCTGGGAGCTCTGGGTGGTTTGGTTGGTTGATGTTGTTGTTTTCCCTATGGGGTTGTAAGCCCCCTCAGCTCCTTCAGTCCTTTCTCTAAATCCTGCATAGGGGACCCCTGTGCTCAGTCCAATGATTAGCTGTGAGCATCCACCTCTGTATTCAGCTGCCAATTCCTTGAGAAAAAAAAAATGTTCCCGAACTATAAAAGTAACAAGAGGCAAGGTGGCGAAGATTAATATCTCAAAAGAGCTGAGGAAGAATTTAAAACATCAAGTTTTTTAAAATATAAGCTCAAGGAAAAGCAAGCTTCAGGCCTTAGATTCAGGAATAAAATGCAAGTTAATATAGCTTAGAAAAGGAAATGGCCATTTTGGTGTGATGTGGTGTGTGTGTGTGTGTGTGTGTGTGTGTGTGTGTGTGTGTGTTGTTTTGTATGTGTGTGTGTATATTGTGTGTGTGCTGTGTTGTGTGTGTGCTTGTGTGTGTGTTGTGTGTGTATGTGTGTGTGGTATATGTGATAGGTGAGTGTGTGGTGTGTGTGTGGTGTGTGTGTACTGTGTGTGTGTACTGTGTGTATGTGTGTGGTGTGTATCTGTGTGTATGTGTGTGTGTTGTATGTGTGTATCGGTGTATGTGTGTGTGATGTGTGTGTGTGATGTGTGTGTTGTGTATATGGTATGCATGTGGTGTGTGTGGTGTGTGATATGTGTGTTTGTGTGTTGTGTATGTGATATGTATGGTGTGTGTGTGTGTTTGTGTGTGTGTGTGTGTGGTGTATGTGGTATGTATGTATGTGCTCTGTGTGTGTGTGTGTGTCTGTGTGTGTGTGTGTGTGTGTGGTGTGTGTGTGTGTGTGTGTGTGTGTGTGTGTGTGTGTGCGTGCATGCGAGCCAATTAGAGGCAAACATGAACAAGAACAAAAGGAATTTATATGCCAATTCTGTTATTGAAAATAGAAATAAAATTTCTAGATAATTAGTTGAAACACAAAATCTTGTATTTTGGACAAAGGAAGGAAAGAATTAATAGATTTAATGTTTGTTTGAATTAAAAATGTATCTTTAATTGCAGGACTAGGATATTCTAAATTCACATCTCTAGATATATTTGTTACATTATTTCTCTGTGTGTATAAAATAGCAGTAGTTTTGCTTAGTTTGTTTTTGTTTCATTTTTCTCTATTTGGCTGTTGCAAAGATTAAATGATGTGTTTTTATTATAGACTCAAGCAAAGTGACCAATCAAAAATATTGTCTTGAGATCAGTTTGGCAGTGCTAATTACGATCTTTTCTATGGGGAAATATAGGATGTTTTCTATGGGAAAGCTGGAGAAAAACATAAAAGTAAAATCCACTGTGATCGAAAATAATGTATATGAGGATCAAAAATGTATCTGTAGAATAGATGCAATAGAATGTTCTCATTAGCTCACATATTTGAGAAGGTGAGATAAGCAGACATTTAACATATATTAGAAGTTATTTCTATACTAAGTATTGCTACCGTGGAATGGAATTGAGTGTTTTGAATAAGAAAATGACATGAAAATTCAGATTGATTGATCATTTATTTTTATAAATTTTTGAATTACATTTAGTGTGTGTGTGTGTGTGTGTGTGTGTGTGTGTGTGTGTGTTTGCAAATATCTATGATGGTGAGAGAAACGTTTCTCTACCTATGGTACCGTTTTCTCAGTTCCATATTTTTGTTGTTGTTGTTTTGGATTTTTTATTTGTTTTTGGTTTTTTCTTGACAGGGTTTTATAGTGTAGTCAATTTAGTCTCAATCTTTCAGCATTCTTCCTCACTCGGCCTCTCACGTACCTTGATTACAGGACCAAATTACATCTAAGAATAGCTAATCTCTGAAAGAGGAACTCGTGTGTTTTATAGTAATGTGGAGCATGGTAGGATGTAAATGGATGTTTAATAAGTCTATTAGTTATTAGTATGATCAGACTGCTCCCCAATAATCAAGGCAGAGTCTTATGGAATTATCATCTTTAGCACAATGACTGGACCAATTCCCCCTAACATATTTCTCCACATGCTAGACTGTTAATTCTCTATCTGTGTTCCTCGAGTACTTGCTATTTGGGACTTGCCCAGATTATTTCTGCTCCATCAGTCTGTGGATCCGTTTCTTCTGACAATGCACTCAATTCATCTGGCCCTATGGTGGACTTCTCTCTCTCTCTCTCTCTCTCTCTCTCTCTCTCTCTCTCTCTCTCTCTCTATCTCTCCTCTACTGCAATCTTTTTGCCCAGTAACTGAATTCTTGTTTACATCTATGGTCCTCAGTCATTGGTTGTAGCCCCTTTTATTTAAATAGCTTTGAATTGAGGAAAAAGGTTTATATAACATTACTTGATGTACATGGGGATCTGTTTGTCAGGAGGCAATCAGATATTGGATGCCAATATTTAGCATTTGAATAATGACAGCACAGGAGCAACCCCAACATTTTCCCTTTTGTCTCTATAAAATGGCTCTTAATCTTACAATCATAAAGAACATACAGTAAGAACGATTATGAGTCAAAACTACTTGGTTAGATTTACATTCATAAAGGCCAGTCCATCTGAATTTGGCAACGTGGATAAAGTATTCTATTAACTATCCTATCTTGGTAAGGTCAGAGTTTCATTCCTAAATCATATTTTACCATAACTTTTATTACGAATCTAAAAACATTTTTTTAGACCTAAGAACCTCTCTTTAAATCCTAAACAACTTAAGCTTAATTGTGAGTATATATCATCAGATACCTGAGAATGAATAATTCTTACCTGAATATGCAGGGAGTGCGGACCAGCATCCAAAACTACATAATTGACAGAGGAGATGACTGGACGCTCTCCAGAATTCCTCTAAAACACTGGAGCATCTATCTTCAACCGTCTGGCCCAGAATATCTGACAGAAGCAGGAATTATAAAGAGGTTGCATTAAGTTTTACTTGCAAAGTTTATGAGTTGACTTCCCTAGGACCAAGTTTGCCCACTTAACACAGCATTCTGTCTCTTATTGAAGCAAGCATAGTTTTTGCCCAGAGGCAGCTTTGAGAAAGAAGAACTCTGTAAGAAGTTTTCATGACACTCACCATATTCTTTGAAGTAGACATGGAGGTGCTGCCCGGAGCAGACCTAGCTCATTGTTCAAAAGAGGCTTGGGTTCATAAAACATTTTTAAATACTATACTCTGAAAATCTGAAAGCTTTCAAGACCACCTACCTATTCATAGCTTATCTGAATAGTTAAGTTTTGATTGTTCTTTGGGTATTTGCTTTCTGTTTTACCTAGGAAGCAAATTTATGATGAACTACACTAATATCTAACATGACCATGAGTTTGACTGACTGACTATTTGCTTTCATTTTTTAATTATCCTAAGCAGTTTGTAATTGCAGTTTTAAAAGGAACTAGAACTTCACATTACATTATAAAGAATCACCAAAAAAAAAATAAATAAAAAAGAATCATCTATGTACAATATCTCAAAAAAGAGTTGAAAACATGTATACATAGTGTGTTGTAACAACAATAACCTTAATTTTTCCATCCATATATAAATATCTATAACAATGTAATGAAAAATATAACACAGAGAGAGAGAGAGATCTATATCAAAATAACATTACTGTCTATAAGATGCTTTTAGTTTAAGAGTAGATTTGATAATCTACACATTGTTATTATTTGTATAATATTCCTTAATCCTTTCTTTTTTCTTCTAACCCCTTTCCCTCTATCTAAGATATAAATGATCGAAAAAAGAAAGGGAAAGAAATAACTGAATCTAAATTTCTCTACCTTGTTTTCTCTCTGATCAAGATCAATTGATAATGTGTAATCAACCCCTTATAATGAGAAGCATCTATCAGTCAATAGAATGACCAAAACCTACCCACCGTGCTTTAAGACATGGTTCTCTTCAAATTGCTTTCTGTTTATTTGGTACATCGTATTCTTTTTGGTAGAGGTCAAGAAGATTGGAAAAATGGTTAGTCTTTAGAAGCTTAGCCATAGCATTTGATGTCTAGTCTCTGCATGCTGGGAAAGATCAGACTTAAGTGAAGTGTGTTTGGATCAGCTGGATGAATTGAGGTCATCTGGAGCCAGCATCTTTCTTTGAAGCTGTCCTGGAAGCAAGTCTTTTAAGGAGTCAGCATAGAGACAGACTGAGGTAGGCTCAGACAGGGTGTTGGGAAAATATGCCCCAGCATTTCAGCCTCTTCAAGGAAAAATCTTGTCAGGGTTGCTATCTAGATCTTTGTGAGCATATAATTTTTCATAAGTAATATGTAGTAATTTATTAGCGTATGTATGGAATGGGAAGTTTCACAGAGCAGTTAAGGATTTTCTGTTTTTTTGTTTTTTTGTTTTTTTTTTCTGTAGAGGACATCTGTCTTTGTTATAAGTTTTCTTGGACTGTAACCAAAGTGTTACATAAATTTTTATCTATGCCATTCTAAAGAATGGTGTGATAAGTCCTGTGGACTTTGTAATCAATAAAGATATTCATGTCTCAGCCAGTTTTCAGAGGTGTTGCCATAAAGAAGATCAGAAAATACACTATATGTCTTGGTACGTTAGCTTTGATTCTTCCTCTTCCTCTCTGTCCTCGAGATCTTCAGGGGTTCTTCCTCTGTCATATGTATTTTTACCAGTTTGAAAGAAAGACATGGGTTTTTTCCTGTTGAAATAAACAGAGAATCTCCTCCTCAACGTAAAATATTTTCTGCCCTCCATTTTGAGATAAATATAGAGAGAGATAGGTGGATAGATGGATAGAAAGACAGATAGATTTGATTCATTAGTCCTGTTTTAATCTAGACTATTTTAGTTTGATCTTTCTTTAAAAGGCTATATAAAGTTGTAATCATTACTGAAAAAATATTTTATTTTATGTTGATAAGTACAGTAAAATTATAGATAACCCAGATGTCCAGTGACATTGTGTCTTTGTTCATTTTTATTTATATATATATATAAATATTTATATATAAACACATATTTAGAATATATAATATATTAAATATATAATATATTAGTATAATATTGTATACATATGAATATATAATATATTTTATTTATATAAATATATTTTTATAGGCTCCTCAAGCTAGCATGTGTCTATGGTGCCTAACTCTGTTGCACTTCAGAAGTCTGCTTTCTATGGGCCCCTCTTGAACATCCTCACTTCTGAGGGGATTTAGGCCTTTATCTGATGGCCTCTACTTGTCCCGTTTCCTGGCCATACTTTTAGATGTTGTGTTTGGTTGGCACAGCTCTGAGAAGTTGGACCCCAATTGTCACACTGGTTAGCCTTTCAGGTCCCTCTTAAAGTAATTTAGTTTCTTATCAGGCTGGCATGCTGACTGTTAGCAGAAACAGGACTGCAAGGCTCTCCCTGGCCTGCAATCACAGGCCAGCATGCATTCCTGCTCACTACCAACTGTTGCTCAAATACTGCTACTTAAGTGCTTGACCTGCCATTGTGGGATCTCTCCTCTTTTTTTCCTTCTTCTTTTTTTTCTGTTTTGTTCTGTTTTGTTTTTTGTTTTGTTTTTTTGAATATTTTCTTTATCTACATTTCAAATGTTATCCTCATTTTCAGTTTCCCCTCTGGAAACCCCTATCACATTCCCCAACCCCTGTGTTCATGAGGGTACTCCCTCAACCCACCCACTCCTTCCCTTCCTCCTCCCTGCCTTGGCATTCCCCTACATTGGGCATCTAGCCTTCACAGGACCAAGGTCCTCTCCTCCCATTGATGCATGACAAGACCATCCTCTGCTACATATGCGGCTGGAACCATTGGTCTTTCCAGTTCCATGTGTACTCCTTGGTTGGTGGTTTAGTCCCTGGGAACTCTAAGAGGTCTGGTTGGTTGATATTGCTGTTCTTCCTATGAGGTTTTCCAACTCCCTCAGCTACCTCAGTCATTTCTCTAGTTCCTCCGGTGTGGATCCCATTCTCACCCCAATGATTGGCTGAGAGCATCTGGCTCTGTATTTTTCAGGCTCTGGCAGAGCTTCTCAGAAAACAACTATATCAGACTCCTGTCAGCACGCAACTCTTGGCATTCCCAATAGAGTCTGGGTTTGGTGACTGCATCTGGGATGGTTCCCTATGTGTGGCAGTCTCTGGATGGCCTTTTCTTCAGTCTCTGCTCCACATTTTGTCTCCATATTTCCTCCTGTGAGTATTTTGTTCTCCCTTCTAAGAAGGACTGAAGCATTCACACTTTGGTCTTCTTCTTGAGCTTCTTGTGTTCTGTGAATTACATCTTTTGTATTTTGAGCTTTTGGGGTAATATCTACTTATCAGTGAGTGCATATCATGTGTGTTCTTTTGAAATTGGGTTATTTTCTATTTCCATCCATTTGCCTAAGAATTTCAAGAAGTCACTGTTTTTAACAACTGAGTAGTACTCCATTGTGTAAATGTACCAGAATTTCTGTTTCCGTTCCTCTCTTGAAGGACATTTGGGTTCTTTCCAGTTTCTGGCTATTATAAATAAGATTGCTATGAAAATAGTAGAGCATGTGTTCTTGTTATATGCTAAGATTTCTTAGAGATGTCTTGCATGATTTTCTGATCCAGCTCCCAGTGTCTAGAATGTTTAGCTAAAGCCTGATCTAGTGTTCTAATCTTAGATTATGTGTTCGATGGTGGATGTCAAATGTAAATGGATTTTAATAAACTCTATTAGTTATTAATATAAACTAGTCACATACACCCAATAATGGGAGCAGAGTCCTTTGGCTTTTTTCCATTAATCCTGAATTCAGTCCCTTCTTTTCCTGTCCTCCCAGTCCTACACTTACAAAATCTTTCTTCCCATTACCCTTTTTCTTTCACCTCAAAGAAGAGGACATCCTGTCCTGAGGCATCCAGTTTCAATAGGACCAAGTGAATCCTCTCTCACTGAGGCCCAACCTGGCTGTTCAGATAGGGAAGAGGACCCAAACTTAGGCAACAGAGCCAGACATATCATCTGCTCCAATTCTTATGGGACCCACATGCAGACCAAATTGCACATCTGCTACAAATGTTTAGGGGCCTGGGTCCAGCCACTGCATGTTATTTTAGTTGGTAATCAGTCTCTGTGAGCCCCCATTGGACCAGGTTAATTAACTCTGTAGGTCTTCATATGGTGTCCTTGACCCCTCTGGCTTGCTCAGCTCTGTCTCCCATGCTTATCCAAGATTCCATGAGCTTTGGCTGATGTTTTCCTGTGGATTTCTGTGACTGTATCCATCTGATGCTGGATGAAGCCTCTCAGGAGACAAGTTATTCTAGGTTCCTGTCTGAAAACTGAGCAGAATACCGTGAGTGGGTTACTTTTTTTGGATGTGATGGATCTCAGATTAGGGTAGTCATTGGTTGGACATTCCCTCAATATCTGTTCTACCTTTATCCCTGAGCATTTGGTAGGAAAAAAATTGAGGGTTAAAAGAATTTTACGTGGTTGAATGTCCCTATCCTTTCATTGCAAGTACTGTCTGGCTACAGGAAGTAGTCACATCAGTCTCCATATCCCCTGACAGTGCTCACTGGGGCAGCCACATCTTGGGGGCTTGTATTTGGCATTTGAATACATAGCAGTACCAGACCAACCCCAAGCAATACAAATTTCATAAAACTGTTATACAAATGAAGCCATATATAGATGATGACTGGAGATATAATAACTTTCATTACTCTAGCAATATTAAAATAACTATAAAGGCAAAAGACTTAATTTGGCTCACTGCCTTAGATTTTTATTCCTGATATCATAGTTCTGTTCTTCTGCATCTGTGGAGACATGGTGGAAGGAAAAGATGATGACATGAATACAGTTTTCTTCTTGGCAAGGGAAATAAGAGAGAAGAAAAAATACTGAGTTTCTGATGACCTTTAACTTAGTCAAAACTATTTAAGACTGCCATCTTCTGATACAGACATGTTAACCCACCCAACCTTTAAACAAATGAACCTCTGACATAGATTCAACAGCTAAATTTCAGCACTGACATTGACTGTATTGTGTATGTTGTGTGGCTTTTTCAGGGGAGACATGAACATATTCATGACCTCCTCAAGCAGAACGCCAAAAACATTCTGTCCAAGTCTACCTTAGTGAGTTGATGAGCTTATTGGGTTTCTTACATGATATTGGTGAGTGATTATTTATAGAAGAATGAATGACTGCAGGACAAATTTATCACTGAAATGTCACACCAGTAAGAGTGATGACTCATGAAACTGATTATCACTTGGGTTCCCTCCAAAATATTCAGGCAGCTCCACTAAAGAGTTTCTTCTTCCCTAAAGTAGATGGCTGGTTGTGTAACTTGTAAGGAATTATACAGTCTTTCTGAAACTACTGATTCATGTGATATTTCTGAGCTTCTTAACACATTTGAGACTCTCTATTATCTAATAGAAAGAATATTTCAACTTGGAAGAAAAACCTACGGAACACTGCCAAAGGTCCATGTATATATCACAGTGTAAAAATGCATTCAATCCATAGTTAAATGTTATCAATAACTTAAATGTCTTTGACATTATAAAAAAAACTCCAAAGTTTCTACTGCCACTTAAGAATCCTACAGTAAATATTTCATGTTCCCTAGACGAATGTGTTCCTTAGGACTCTATAGCGTATCCATTTTTATTCATTGTACAAATGCCCAAGCAAGGAAAGAGTCTCTCTAAAGAATTTCTAACACAGGGAATGGCCCTTTGGGCTTATCTATGTGGGGCTGTATTAATGAAATTAATTTATGTGAGAAGAACTACCCCAGAGTTGGAAGCACCACTCCCTAGGCAGGATGCCCTAGGCTATAGTAGAGAAATTAAGCACTGGGGATGTGATGTTACCAGCTGATCTAGGTTCTTAATGCCTAAACTTGCCTCAAAATAATTTAGTATAATTATCTGGACTTGTGATGTACAATAAATTCTATATCCCCAGGTTGCTTTTTGTTAGGTTATTTCATTGCAACAATACAAATGAAATTAAGTCACTTATCTATATAAATTATCACAGATGATCTTGGTAATGTTGTACTAGTGTTAAGAGGTAGTGTTAAGGTTATGTGAATATAATTTTATCCTGATGAAAACTAGAATTGGTTTCATACCACATGAGTACTGTATTTAATATGTGTGTGTATATGTAGGTGTGTTGTGTACATGTAAAATCTATCTTTTATGAGAGCTATTAAATTGCAGCATGTTAGTTCAAAATCTAATTAAATAAAAAATATTAGCTATGCATTATATATTGATAGATAAGCATCAGGAGCAAGAGAAAGCTTGTGATGTTTATTATAACAGAGAACAAAAGTAAAATTAATGGTTCTAAGTAACAACAAAGAAAACAGGCTGAAGCTTAAGCAAGAGGATCTGAAGGTTGTACTGTAACCAGTAGTTGTGTGACGAAATATCAGCCAAGAAATTTCAAACTGAATATTCCAGCACTGCTTTTGTAAGGTGAGAAAAGCCATTACTTTCTGGGGATATTTTGAACCTGATCTCATGGAAGGCATAGTGTTAAGCCTGGGAAGCTGGGTGATTAATGTGAGACTCTGTAGCTAGTTGCCTAAAAGTTTATTCATTTTTGCATGCAAAATTGCAGGATTGGAGCAAGGGCAATTAAAGAGTTCTGAGAGATATCAGAGAGCAAATAAACTATATATTGAAATAAATTAGCCAGAGGTAGAATAGACTTGAAGAATAAGGTCCCCAGATGCAAGCCACTGGATAGCGTTGATTGGAGCATAATGAATTCTGTTGTCACAAAGTTAGGTAACCATACCTGTTTCTATTCCTTTTTAAATTGTATTAACTCTCACACACTAATAGTGTGAGACTCAATATCCACTCTTGCCAATAAACAGGTTATCCAGAAAGAAAAATAAACAGAAAAATGTTGGCACTAATCGACTAACATTATAAACTAAATAGATCTACCATATATTTACAGAACATTTCACCCAAGCATAAAATATAGCTTTCCTCAGTACCTCATGGAAATTTAAAGCAAAATTGGCCACATAGTTGGACAGAAAGTAACTCTCAACAGATCTTAGCAAACTGATATGACATCCTATCTGACTACCATGGTAAACCTGAATGTTAACAATGATGTAAAGCTTACAAACTCACAGAAAAGGAGCAATTCACTACTGAATGAAAAATGGGTCAAGTAAGAAATTAACACTTTATAAAATTGAGTGAAAAGGAATATACAAAATACTCAAACTAATGAAACACAGTGAAGGTGGTTTGTAGAGGTAAGTTCATATTACTAAATTCCTAAATTAAAAACAGAAACAGAAAACAAAAACCCATGGGATGGATCCCTGGGTGGAACACTCTGGGGATGACCTTTCCTTGGGTATCTCTTTCATCATTTTCCCTACTTTTCCTCTACACAGAAACAATTTTGGTTAAACATTTTGAGATGTGTGGTCGGCCCCATCCCTCACATGGAGACCATGCTTATCTACTGGAGGTGGTCTAGGTTTTATTTCCCCTGTGTGTTTTGACTAATGCCATTCATGTTGGGTCCTGAGAACCTCTTGCTTCCCTGGAACCTGGGACTTTCTAGTATGTACCCCCAGCTCCCCATCACCCACTGATGAGGTGGCCACATATTTCTATTCAATTTCCTGACCCTCTGTACTTCTCCCCTGTCCCTTCCCATACCTGATCCTGCCCTTCCTTTTCCCCTTTACCTCCTATCTCCCTTTCAGGTCCCTCCCTCTGTCTAGCTCCCTGGATTATTTTGTTCTCCCTTCTAAGTAGGACTGAAGCATCGACATTTTGGTGTTCCTTCATCTTAAGCTGCATATGATCTGTGAGTTGTACTGTAGGTATTCTGAGTTTTTTGATACCCCAGTGTAGTGAGATGCTAGACTAGTGTGGTAGGAGTGTATGGGTAGGTACAGGATAACCTTCATGGAGCATAGGGAAGAGGGATGTGATGGGGAGGAGAGGAGTTGCGGAGGGAAGACAGGGAAGGGAGACAATATTTCAAAAGTAAATAAATAAAATATCCAATTTTTTTAAAAAAATGAAAAAGAAAATGAAAGGAAAATCTCACAGTAGAAACTTACATCTGAAATCTATAGAACACAAAGAAGAAATCACAGCTAAAAGGAGTATGTGTCAAGAAAAAATCAAACTTAGGGATAAACTGATAAAATACAAAAAGTCAAAAGAAAACAATTCAAGGCTCCTAATGACATTCTGCTATGTTCATTGATCGGTGTCTTGCTCAGCCATCATCAGAGAGGCTCCCTCCTTTGTCAGATGGGAAGAAACGAGTGGACCCACAACCAGTCATAACATAGGGAATGAGAGACCTTGAAACATTCAGCCCTAAATCATGCTTTTATCAACCCCCATCCCAGGGCTCAGGGCAGCAGGATGCACAGGGCCTATACACGTCTGTACCAGAGGGGTTCTAGACTTGAGTGACATGGACATATAACCCAGTAATAATCTTAAGTGGATAAATACTTTTAAGGAATATTTAATTTTTTAAAGTGTTTCACTGAAGAAACAAGGTAGACTTAATGTTAGGCTAAATATCTCACAGTAGAGAGTCAGTTGAAATAACTCATTGATTGGTTTCTTGTCACATAATGCCATATCAATGCTTTATTTAAAACGATCTTATTATATATAAGCATATATAATATATATAAATAATATATATAATAGTGTGTGTGTGTGTGTGTGTGTGTGTGTGTGTGTGTGTGTGTAATTTCCTTAACCCAGAGAACTTTGCATACGTGTCATGTATTGAACAGTAGTGGATTTATGGGGTTCCTAGTTATATGAACTAGTGGATCTCAAATCTATAACTGTTTCTTCTGCCTTTTCTTCTTCTTTTTTTTGTTCTATCCCAATATATTCATGTTGTTTTATTTTTTTTATTTGTTATTATCCCTTAGAAGCCATTTGCTTGCCGTTCTTATTAATGAGAGACAGAAAGGGAGAGAATCTGGATGTGAGGGGAGGGGGGAGGACTTGGAAGGAGCAGAGAAAGGGAAATGATAATCAGGAATGGCAATTCTGACCAGTGTTAACATAGGGAGAAATCTCAAGTATACCTAGTATCAGAGTTTATAAGTAACTAAAATTTCAGCATTAAATCTATATCAGTCTACATACTGGCAACAAGCAGATATCATGGTCAACTTAGGACAGTCAAAGGAAATTTTTTTAAGAGAGGAATTTTGCAAGCAAATGTGAACACAGTTTGGAGAAGCAGAGGAATCCTACATGCTGTTACTCTTAACATTGCTGCTTTGCCAACCTAATTTCTGTTGTATAAAACTTTAAATATAAGAAATACACTTGAAAAGGAAGACTTTGTACAATCACAAAGATCAGGCCATCTGTAGAAGATTTGTCAAATAAAATATGGATAATACTTGGAAAAGTTAACATTAGCCAAATTTGTCATTTTGTGTGAGAATTCGAAAGTTACTGCCCTACTTTAATTTTACTTAGTGTCTGGAAATTTTATCTATGGAGAACATAAGTTGGGAGGGGTGTTAATTTATTTTGATTTGTTTATATTACAATTCTTTAAAACCAAAAAATATGAACTGACTATAAATTCTCATAAAGGTGAAATGTTTAAATAAATGCAAACTTTCATTGGAAAAATATACATTGACTATAAATTTAGAAAATTCCAGACATTTCTTGTCATACGCATCATTCCATGCTAACTCTCAGTGGCAGTAAGAATCAAATGAGCACTTCAGGAAGGATTATCCTCCACTGAGCAATGAGAAAACTCTCAAGGGCATGTTAGAAATAAAGGTGCCACCTCGTTTTCACATCCTTTTCATTTCTCTACTGGCCAGATGGTGGGAAAGCTATATTATGTAACATTGCAGATCAACTTCCTCGAAATGAGAGTGAAATGTAGGATGGAGAATATGATTTGAAAATAAACGCCGGAGATGCTTGGCACTGAAACTAAAAGTTTCTTGCTCAAACTACAAGTCAGCCAAATAGAGCACATCCATTTGGCAGGTACTTTTGTGACAAATTGCTTAGAGACAGCATTTGAAGGAACTCTCTCTTGGATAATAAAAGGCAAAAGGAAATCAGCTGTCATTGTTCTTAAAATTCTGAAGCAGTTGAGTGTTTACTGAAGAGGAAAATAATTTACCAACTGAAGTCTGATTATTTCAAGATACCAAAAATTGCATTACCATATACTAAACAGAGTTACCTGCTCTTTGGATTTCTTGCCAGAGTGACATTCACAGAGAAAGCAATAATGCACACTATCCATCACTAGTAACTGAGCAATACGTGACTCATTGCACACAATGACTATTAAAATTTTAATTCTGCAATTTGTATATTTGTTTTCTTACATAGTGAATTATAATTTGTCAAATATTAGGTTTGAAAACATAAAAGAGGTTACCATTTTTCCTTCTTGCATGATAAATAAAGTGTGAGGACTTCAGAAAGAGATAGTAAGCACTGAAATCAACCAATAGTTTCAAGGTATTTATTTCAATTCAATTGGTACAGCATTAAGCATTTAACATGTATAATGTTTAAGATTAAACCCATTATTATAGGAAAAGAGTCGCCTATAATTGAGTAGCAACAGCTCAATTAGTTTTAGTTTTAGAGGGAGGTAGACCCAAACTCCTTGCCCTTACTAGCTTCACACATTATTAATATTAGCTCTGTCTGTGGATGCAGAGGCATTATCCCCACAACCAAGCAGAAGCAGACTCCCTCTGTATGTCTAGGTTATGATTTATCTATTTTTATAGCAGAAAATCGTATAGCATTGAGTGGAACAGGGGACCCTATGCTTATGTTAATTTCATTTAAAAGCAATCATTCCAAAATTTGGCTACTCTGACAATTCACTTAAGAAAATTGTTTTAAATATATTCTTCATCTTTACCACCTGCAAATTCTGATCAAATAGGTCCCATATTAAAAGCAGGAGTCTACATTTAGTGTGTCCTTGTTATTTCCATTGCAAATCCTTGAACCTTTGTCTGCTCAATTAATGCTTGAACTTTAACTGTATAGAATGCATTTATTTGTACTGTTTAACAGATGCTAAACTGCTGAGCACACCTCTATGTGGTGAAGACATTTTCTCCTGTTCAGATATCTCTGTCTACCTCATTGACATTCAGAATTGCACAGTCACCCTAAATAGATCAAAGCATGAGATTGTTTACCTATCCTCTTCCAAATAAAAATTATAGCAACACAAAACAAAGCAATTATTGAGATTCCATAATCTCTGTATCATTGACTGGAACTTATATTCCTGGAACTTATGGTCCTCTGCAGCAGCATGGAGCTAAATATCACCATGGCATCCCATGGCAGTACAGGCCACTCGTATCATATGGCCCCTGGTTTCAGCACAGCTCACAGATATCAACATGGCTTTAGGGTTCAGCACAGACCATGTTTGGCAGATGTGGTAACAAGGACCACATTCATCAACACCAAACCAGGCTGCAGTAGAACTACTGACTCAGACATCGCCATGAAGAAATCATGGACCCAGACCTCAGGTGACTACAAAGGCCACTCTCATCAGCATCACCCCCACACACACACACACACACACACAGAGAGAGAGAGAGAGAGAGAGAGAGAGAGAGAGAGAGAGAGAGAGAGAGAGAGAGAGAGAGAAACGGAATACACATGATGAAAGCATAGCCTACGGAAATCAGAATAGCACGCAAATCAAAGATATCCTGCTTTAAGTGTCCCACAAGAAGAGCCAACTACACTAGTGGTACTTTATGTTCAGAGGGTCAAAATCTGTCCCATTCATGTTCAAAAATTGGGAGTTCAGTATCTATTAACCTTCATGGGCCCAAGTAACTTGACTCTACAGGTTTTCCTGTGGTGTCCCAGACACATGTGACTCTCTGAATTGTTCTGCTCCTTCTTCCACTGGATTCTCCAAGCACAACTCAATGTTTGGCTGAATGTCTTTGCATCAGCTTCCAATAGTTGCTGGGTGAAGCCCCTCAGATGTCATTTATGCTAGGTTTCTATCTGCCAGAAGAGCAAAATATCATCAATTGTGTCAGGGGTGGGATCCCTCTCATGGCATGGGTCTCAAGCAGAAAGAGTCATTTGTTGACACTTCCCTCAAATTCTGCCCCTTGCCCAACCCTGTTCAACCTGTAGGCAGGGCAAATAGTGGGTCTAAGGTTTTATGGCTGGGTTTGTTCACAATCACTCCATTAGAAATCTTGCTTGGTTATAGGATATGGCCAGTTCATGCTCCATAACCCATTGTCAAGAGTCTTAACTAGAATCACCATCATAGAATCCTGGGCATTTTCATTGCCCTGAGCTTCTAGCTCATCTGAAAGATGCCCCCCTTTCCACTTGCCAATTGACACTCCCAGTACTCTTTCCTCTGTTCTATACTCCACCTGCTCCCTCCTGTTCCTCTCCCCAACCCTTTCACACACACACTCCCTCCCTCCATCCATATATAAAGTCTAATTTATTTCCCCCCTTAAAATGAGATATAAGTGTACCCCTTTGGGTCATCCTTGTTACTTGGCTCTCTGTGTCTGTGGATTATAGCATGGTTTTCCTATACTTTATAAGTAACATCTATATAAGTGAGAACTTGCAATGTTTATCTTTCTGAGTCTGGTGGGTTACAAATATACTCAGAATGATATTTTCTAGTTCTATTCTGTAGGGAGCCGTATTGGATTTGGGCCTGGCCGCTTAAAACTAACCAATGACACTTTTCATCAACAAAACAAAAACATTTAATTAAATCCTTTTTCTTAACTCTTATTCCTCTCTCCCTGAGTGAGCACTTGATTTCTCCTATGAAACAAGCTTCCTTAGACAATACCTTCCCCATGACAATCGGACAACAATTATTCAACCAGTCCTTACCTCCCTCTCCAGCGACACACGAGTAATACAGCCTGAAGAGTCCTCAATTCCCCCTGCAGCTCTCTTGTCTCCGTCTTCCTGTAGTTGGCCATACTTCGGGGTCCCTATTCGGGCGCCACTTGCCCCTGCCAGTGGGGACCCAGTTATTCAGGGTCCCGATGAGGCGTTCTACCTATAAGTCAAGGGGGTGGAGAGAAGAAGGAGGCCAAGCAAAAGTTCCGTTGTTAAGGTCTCGTTTATTGAGAGAAATGTACAGCATTTAAAGCTCTGAGGCAGGAATAGAAGCGGGAACTGAAGCTTAGGGTGGGGGAGTATTGGGAAGTGCCCAAGGATATAGGGTGAATCATTAAACTGCAAGATATCCTCCTTAAACAAAGAGGCAACAGTCTTCAGGGGACATGTTCTTTGAAAAGGTCGAACACTTCTCAGGAATCTGCTCAAGGACATCCAGTGTTTTGCTCAGGCTGAAACATCCTGTGATTGCTCCCGGGGTCTTCCTGGGAGAGCCTTTTGTCCAACAATCTCATAATCTTACAGCAGCCACCTTAGGGGTGAGCTTCTGTGGCCATGCAGCTCAGAGTCACATAGCCACCTTGATCTATGCAGTCACAAAGCGGCCAGGCCTAAATCCAATATGGCTCCCTACACTATTTATTTGCCTGCCAATTTCATAATGTCATTGATTTTACTGGCTGAGTAATATTGTAAAAATGTACCACATTTTCTTTATCCATTCTTCAGTTGAGGGACATCCAGGTTGTTTTCAGGTTCTGGCTGTTATGATTATAGATGCTATGAACATAGTGGAGCAAGAAATATATAGGAAACCAGTATCTAACATCAAACTAAATGGAGAGAAACTTGAATCACTCCCACTAAAATCAGAGACTGGACAAGGCTGCCCATTTTCTCCCTAGCTATTCATTATAGTACTCAAAGTCTTACAGAGAGCAATCAGATAACAAAAGGAGGTCAAAGGGATACAAATTGGAAAGGAACAACACAAAATATCTCTATTCACAGATGATATGATAGTATATTTAAGTGACCCTCAAAAATTCCACTAGATAACTCCTAAACCTCATAAACAACTTCAGTATAGTGGCTGGATATAAAATTAACTCAAACAAATCAGTAGCCTTCCTCTACTGATAAAAAGGATGAGAAAGAATTTAGGGAAATGATACCCTTCACAATAGTCCCAAATAATATAAAATATCTCTGTGTGACTCTAACCAAGCAAGTAAAAGATCTGTATGACAAGAACTTCAAGTCTCTGAAGAAAGAAATTGAGGAAGATCTGAGAAGATGGAAAGATCTCCCATTCTCATGGATTAGCAGGATTAATATGGTAAAGATGGCCATTTTGCCAAAAGCAATCTACAGATTCAATGCAATATTCATCAAAATCCCTACTCAATTGTTTATAGAGATAGAAAGAGCAATTTGCAAATTCATTTGGAATAACAAAAAACCCAGGATAGCAAAAACTATCCTCAGCAATAAAAGAACTCCTGGAAGAATCACCATCCCTGACCTCAAGCAGTATTACAGAGAAATAATGATAAAAACTGTATGGTATTGGTACAGAGACAGGCAGGTAGATCAGTGCAACAGAATTGAAGACCAAGAAATGAACCCACACACCTATGGTCACTTGATTTTTGGCAAAAGTGCTAAAACATTCCAGTGGAAAAAAAGATAGCATTATCAACAAATGGTTTTGGTTCAACTGGTGGTCAGTATGTTGAAGAATGCAAATTGATCCTTTCTTATTGTCCTGTTACAAAGCTCAAGTTCAAGTGGGTAAAAACACTCCGAAGAATTATATAACCCTATTAAAAATTGGGTACAAAGCTAAACAGAATTCTCGAGTGAGGAATATTGAATGGCTGAGAAGAAATGTTCAACAGTCATAGTCATCAGGGAAATGCAAATCAAAACAACCCTGAGATACCACCTCGCACCAGTCAAAATTAATGGTTAAGATAGAAAACTCAGGTGACAACTGAAGCTGGTGAGGATGTGGAGAAAGAGGAACACTTCTCTATTGTTGGTAGGAAGGCAAACTTGTACAACCACTCTGGAAACCAGTCTAGAGTTTCCTCAGAAAATTGGATATAGTGCTACCTTGGACCCAGCTATACCACTCCTGAGCAGATGCTTAAAAGATGCTCCATATAACAAGGACACTTCCTCCATTACGTTCATAGCCACCTTATTTAAAGCAGCCAGAAGTTTTAAAGAACCCAGATATCCCTAAACAGAGGAATGGATACCAAAAATTTGATACATTTACCCAATAGAGTACTACTCAGCTATCAAAAACAATGACTTCATGAAATTTATAGCAAATGGATTAAACTAGTGTCATCCTGAGTGAGATAACCCAATCACATAAAAACATATATGGAATGCATTCACTGATAAGTGGATATTAACCCAAAAGCTTCGATTACCCAAGATACAATCCACAGACTACATGAAGCTTAAGAAGAAGGATGACCAAAGTGCAGATCCCATAGTCCTTCTTAGAAGAGGAAACCAAAATATTCAGAAGAGAATATATGGAGACAAAGTGTGGAGCAGAGACTGAAGGAAAGGCCATCCAGAGACTGTTGACATGGGGATCCAGCTAATATACATGCAGCAACCAAACACAGACAACATTGCTGATGCCAAGAAGTGCATGCTGACAGGAGTCTGCTGAGAGGCTCTGCCAGAGCATGACAAATACATAGGCAGAAGCTCACAATCCAACCATTGAACTGAGAATGGGGTTCTCATTGGGGGAGTTAGAGAGAGGATTGAAGGAGCCGAAGGGGTTTGCAACCCCATACGAACAACCCATACCAAACAGAGCTCCCAGTGACTAAACCACCATCCAAAGAGTACACATAAACAGACCCATGACTCCAGCTGTATACACAGTAGTTTGATGTCCTTGTTGGGCACCAAGGGGAGTAGAAGCCCTTTGTCCTGCCAAGGCTCAACTCCTCAATGTAGAGAAGTGTCTGGGCAGGGAGGTGGCAAAAGGTGTGTGGATGGGTCAGGGAACACCTTCATAGAAGAAAAGGGGAGGGAAATGGGATGGGGGTTTATGAATGGGAATTGGGAAAGGACATAACATTTGAATTGTAAATAAATAAAATAATCCAATTATCAAGAACCAATTTTACGAATAAAATCTATTTTTAATAAAAGAAAAAGTAATATGAAATGTGATTACCAAAAAACAGTCAAATAAAATAAATGTATACAAATGAAAAATACTGTCTACAGTTATTACAAAATATATTTCTAATGAAACTCTAAGTTCCAAAGATAGTTGAAGAAACCAAATTAATTGAATATTATCAAGGATCTATAATTTAATTTGAGGTAAAGTATATATTAGTTTTTATTGAATAATTCAGAAATACTGATGTAGAGGCACAACATAAACCATAATTAGTTATTTTTAACATATGTTGGTATCATGTAACTCTCAGTAGGAACTCTGAACTATTTAACCGATAGTTTTTCTCTCAGTGATTCCAGTTGATTATAGAAACGTGGCGTTTGCCTGTGTTTCTTTAACATTTTCCACCTGTGTGCTTACCATCTTGTTTTTTTTCTCATTGAAAAGTTTAAGACTAAAATTAGAAAAAAAAATTGTTCATTTTTTGTATTGTGTGAATCTGCAATACATTCCTTAATAATATGCATAAGATTAATATTCAAGTATTGAAATTTGTCCCTCATTCAGGATCTGAGTTCATTTTGGTTACTGTTCATAATGCCCTAGTAATCTGATACATGTTTTACTGTTAGCTTCATAACTCCTAAACGATAAAAGGAAAATTATAAAGTCATAAATAAATAAGGAGAAGCTGTCCCTGAGTGTCATAATTACTGCTTTTAACTTATCCAAAGCAATGTGTTAGTAATAATATGAATGCATTATTAGGTTAACACATTGAAACATAAGAGTTTTAATTTTTATTTTAATTAACTTATGAGTTTACATCAATGAGAAGCTCTAACCATATATCATATGCTATAATAGGGTAATGTCATCCCCTGGAAAACTGTATAGTGATACTATATATTTATATATAGTGAGTGGGAGGAAACACAGTTTATCATCTTGCTTGTTGTTCTACACTGACACAGCATAAAATGTAGGGTCAATTGTGATTACTGTATCCTACATACTTTGGTTCTAAGTTCTACAGTTTATTCTGTAAAATAAAAATGCAAATAAAATACAAATAAGTAGGCAAGTATCTGCTTCCACAAAACCAGAAGAGCTCCTAGACCATGACTAAATTTTTTTAGGAGCTACCAAGATCTACATGAGCTTTTCCTTTATGATTAAAGAACACTGCTCAAAAGTTCTACTCGTGATATTTCTTACCACAGAGAATTTATTTTGGAGATAGCTATATATTTCTTTTGAAAAAAATAGTGTACAGTTTTTATTCCTTGATGTAGCATAGATATGATTTCAGAGGTTTCAGTTTATCAATACAAATTAGTTAACTTTGGTTATGAGAACTAAAACATATTATAATTTTCAGAGGGGTGTTCAGAATAAAGAAAAGGAAATAAGCAAATATATGAATGTATTATGTGGTAGTAGTGTTTCTTTGGAATTTAAAAGTATAATTAGACATAAAATTATTGAGGATACTATTTTATATGGGAACATTTGGAAAAGCTAAAAAAACATTTTACCAAAGATATATGGGAAGGGAATACGTAAGTTCTTTATATTTGAAGAAGGATGAGAAGCACTTTTATTAGGAAGGTTCTCTAAAGGAATACAAATGATTGGGTATTTATCAACTAGACAATATGTTGTGGTTCAGGTGGTCCAATAATGACCCTTTCCTAATTAGAAGCTGAGAATCTGGCAGGTCACATGGCTTACCCTCTCACCAGTCCCAATCTGGTGTGGAAAGTCTACAGTTTCTGAAGAGCTACTGGTCTTTATTCTACATTGGAACCCCAAAGAGTCTGCTTCTTACATCCATGAAGGAAGGGCGGTACAGCAGGGTGGGAGCATTTACTAGCGATAGCACCTGCAAGCATGCCGAAAAAGCAAAGCTTCCTTCCTCCCTTTCTAGCAATTTTATCCGGGTTGCCACTAACTAGATGCCATTGCATACTTTAGGGTAGAACTTGCCTCAAGTTTTTAGATTTGATCATGGAAAACCTCACATCATTTCCCAGAAATATTTTTGATTTATTTCAAATGTATTCAAATTCACAAGCAAGATTAATCACCACCATAGTATAAAGATACTACAGAAGGTTTGAGTTTACAATTACCATGGAAGCTTTTTATTTTCATCACTCATGAATCAGTGAATAAAAAGAACTCAGGCACACAAACCGACCCACAAAAGTTTTGATCCAAAATGGGTCTTGTCTATAAGATGTACAGGGACCAAGATGGAGCAGTGATGAACAAAAGGCCAAACAATGACTAGTTCAACTTCAGACCCATGCCATGAGCAAGAACCAATCTATGACAGGATTAATAGTACTCTCTTATGCTTGCAAGGTAGGGGCCTAGCATAACTGACCTCTGAGAGTTCCATCCAGCAGCCTATGGAAGCATATGCACAGACCCAATTCCAAACATTAGACAGAGCTTGGGAAATCTTGTGGGAGAGTTGGGATAATGGTTGAGGGACCCCTAGTGGTAGGGACAACACAAGGAGACCAACAGAATCAACCTGGATCCTTAGGGGTTCTCAGAAACTGAACTACCAACTCAAGAACAAGCATGGGCTGAACCAACCCCCCTTCCCCAAATATATAACACATATGCAGCATAATCTTCTTTTAGGTTCCCCAGAATCTGGAATGAGAGCTGTTCTGAATATGGTGCCTGATTAAGAATACAATTCCCCTAACTGAACTGCCTTGTCAGGCCTCAGTGGGAGAGGATGAATAAGGTCCTGTAGTGACTTTATGTGCCAGGATGGGTAATACCCAGAGGGGCCTCCCTCTTCTCAGATAATAAGAGGAAAAGTGTTCAGGGAGTGGACTGTGGGAGAGAACGACCTGGAAAGGGTACACTAAAATTGGGATGTAAAGTGAATAAATAGATAAATAAATAAATAAATAAATAAGAGAGAAAGAAAGAAGGAAAGAAAGAAAGAAAGAAAAAAGAAAGAAAAGAACTCAGATTGATAAAAGAAATTACATAGATTTTGGTAGTGAATTAGATTTATGCTGAATGCATTTAACTATGCAAATAAAATTATTTATCGAAGGAAAAATATTGAAGGATATTTCTTGCTGACATGAGTAGAGAATAATTAGCATTGTAGGTGTAAATATATATTTTTAAAAGATATTCCATAAGAAAAAAACAATATCAATCAACAGGACGCCCTAGAGCTCACAGGGATAAACCACCAACCAAAAAGTATGCATGGAGTAAGCCCCGGCATCAGCTGCATATGAACAGAGGATGGCCCTACCTGGAATCAGTGTGTGGAGAGACCCTTGGTCCTGTAGTGGTTCGATGCCTCAGCTTGAGAGAATGCTAGGGCAGTGAGGTGGGAGTGGGTGGCTGGCTGGCTTGGGGAGCACCCTCATTGAAGCAGGGGGAGGGGAGATAGAATAAGGGGTTTGCAGAGGAGAAACATGAAGAGGGCTAACCTTTGAAATGTTAGTAAATAAAATAACCATTAAAAGAAAATTGGTGAGAGTGAACAGGATTATCCCTTTTCTGTTTTCAGTGGACTGTTTTTATGTTTTTCTTTATTTATGATAAAACAACAATTAAATAAATAAATAGTTCTGAACAATATTATATGAAACAATTATGGCTTGTAGCTTGAATCTAGTAGGATTTTTTATATAATTTGTCATTTTTTTTAAAAAGTGTCACCATACTGGTTTTCAAGTATTCAAGGAATATTTGAATATTTATTGTCCTAAAATAAAGGGAAAAATAGGATTTTCAACTGAACCAAATGAAAAACACGTAGAAAAAGAAAAACGTTGAATATAGTCAAAAGGTAGTTGGTTACTCCCGTAACATTCATGCTGTTGTTGGACAACTGGGTACGTTTTGCCAGACTGGTTTTTGTTGAACAGTTCAGAGCCTGGTAAAAAAAAAAATTGATTACTTTTTTGATCCAGTAGCATAGTGTCATCCCTTGAATGAAAATGACATCCATAGACTCAGAGCGTAACTTGTTTGGAGGCACGGCCATGTTGGAGAAAGGGTTTCACTGACTTTTGAGGTTTCAGAAGGTCAAGCTAGGCACAGTGTCACTCTCTTCCTGCTGCCTATGGATACAGATTTAGAACTCTCAGTCCTCTTCAGTACCATGCCTGCCTGCATGGCTCTATGCTCCCTGCCACACTGACAATAGATTAACTTCTCAACTGTAAACCAACCCCAATAAAATGTTTTTGTTCTTTGTCTGTTTTTCTGAGTTCCCATGGTCATGTCCAATCTTTTCACTGCAATAAAACACAACTTAGACGGCAGTAGATACCAAGGAGTGGGATTTTGCTGTGGTGAGCCTGGACATGCTTTTATTTGGAGGAATGTGGGATGGCGGGAACTTTAGATTAGAAAATCTGTTGAATACCTTCAGGGATGCCTAATGGGCAATAGAAATGGGAGTCTGAAAGCACCTGGCGATGCTTTGAACTATGAGGGTCTGTCATTGGCCTTTTACTTTGATAGCCTTTGATGCCTTAGAGAAGCACGATTCGACATATATAAAATAACGCCATTTAGGCTTTTTTCTTTTCTTTTCCTTTACTTGATATTTCTTTATTTATACTTCAAATGTTATTGCCTTTCTCCATTTCTTCTCCAGAAACCTCCTATCCCATCCCCTGTTCCCCTGCTTCTATGAAGGTGCTCCCCCACCCAGCCACCCACTCTGGTATCCCCGCCCTGGCATTCCCCTACACTGGGACATCAAGCCTTCACAGGACCAAGGACCTCTCCTTCCACTGATGCCCATAAAGGCCATGATCTGCTACTTATGTGGCTAGAGCCATATTTCTGTCCATGCGTACTCTTTGGATGGTGGTTTAGTCCCTGAGAGCTCTGGAGGGTCTAGCTTGTTGATATTGTTCTTCCTATGGGGTTGCAAACCCCTTCAGCTCCTTCAGTCCTTTCTTTTATATGGGCATTTGTATATACTTTTAGTGCTTTCATAATAGTGGGATTGTATAAGGCATTTTCAAAGATCATTCATGTTAACCTTCACCATACCCCCTCTAGTTCCTTCTCCCAAACTAAACCCAATCAAACCTGCCTGGTTCCATTATGTTTCTTTCTTCTTTGAAACCACATGCATCCTCTCGCCTTCCCCTTGAGATGTCACCTTTAGATTATGAATGTAGAAGAATGATCAGAACTTAGAGTATTCTCCATCTTATTCTATGGAAATGTCAATAAGGAGTTTGTATTCCTGTGGAAGGTCATTTCCAGAATTTTTTTATCAATGATTCTTGAGTGAATTCTTTCATATTATGAATGCTTTATTATAAAATTTTGATTTTCCTTGATTATTATTATAGAATTCTGAACTCAGTTGTAATTTGTTATTTGAGGCATCAAATATATTATATAATAAAATCTCTATGACTATTTAATGACTTTCCCTCCTTAATATCTTAATTTTAAAGTTGTATTACTTTATCTAATTGGAGATTAGAGATTGGCATTTTATTAAAACTTCACATTTAACTCACAATATATCATAAGGTAACAGTGTAATTTAGGGAAAATTTTATTGGTTGGGAGTTTTACATTGAGTTCGGTTTCTTCAAAAGTAGTATATTGAAGTTCTAATTCCCAGCCTTTCAAAATAGGATGGTATTTAGAAATAAAAATTTACAAGCATGTAATTAATTTTTGATAAGGCCATTAAATTATTTTAAATCCAGTGTGACTATTGTATGCATATTAAAAAGTTTAAATAAATGATAAGACAGAATCATATGACAGCACAGAAGGCTATCTATTAGAGCCTGAAGACAAGCAAAGGGGAAATCAACATCTTTGGGCATGTCTTTTAGGATCCAGAGTAGAGAGAAAATAAATTTCCTTTGTTAAGTCACTGAGTTGGTATAGCACTCTTATGACTGTCAAAGTATTTCCATTGAAGATATCAGAATGTATGACCATACATCTGAAACAAACATACACTTTTCTTCTCTTAATGTACCATCCATCAGAATTATAACTTCCTTCCTCAGCACCTAACTGCTACAATTAGAAGTTTCCGTGATCATACATAGCCAAAGTTTAACTTTATCTTCCTTTCTCTACCGCTTGACTTAAGTGGCAGTTTGGAGAGATCGATATAATTATTGATTTTTATTCCTATAGCATGAATTGATCTATTTTGGGCTTTTGCTTATAATGGTGTTTTTCTGATTAAAGTGTAGTATTATGCAGTTTTCAGGGAAAGAACTAAACAGGGATATTTTGAGAGAACTACATGTAAAGATGAAATTGGCATAGGTGTAAATTGCTCCATTAGTCAAAATTAATGTATTATAACTTTGCAATTCAAAACAAGGGTGCAAGAAAATAGAATTATTCCCCTATCAGCTCAAAGTATTTAAGATAATTGACCAGTATCTTAGCTTTACTATGACTATTTTAACATATGCTTTTGTGGTGCAAAAAAATCATAAGACAGTTCTATGAAAGACACAGTAGAGAAATCAAGTTTGAACTTACTTAAAGTACTGAACTTTGAAAACATATTAGGATAAGAGTACTTCAGGTCTTTTTTTCTAATATGTGAGGTCTTGTATATTTAAATCATGGATTTAAAATTTGCTCTCAAAAGTTCATTTTGAAACTAGTAACACTCTATTTAAAATTATCTGTCAGAACGTCCTGAAAACCCCCTGTACGCCTGCCCTTTTTAGAAGCAGGTACATTACAATGAATGAATTCTAGTTACCGGGCTCTTGATGCCACAGTGTTCTCTCTCAGTCCTCAGTGTACCCGTAACAGAGCTAAAATAGTTAATGAACAATATATAATGAGCGTATCATTTCACAGTATCTAGATGATATCTTCTGAAATTTATGAAAATATTTCACAAGTATTTTTATATAGCTGTAACAAATGGGTTTAACCCAGTTTTATTTCCTTCTTTGAGAGTTATTACAAAATTTCAATCTGAGTTGATCATTTTATGATCAAGTTGACAATGAAGAATGATCCTCTGTATTTCCTAGAGTTCTAGATAACAGAAATGAAAGCAATACCACGATTTATTTCTGCAGTATGTCCACCCAGAAGTAGTAGTTACATCCAAGTATCGTGATTCAAAGCATATAAATGTTACCCTTAAACATCTCTAAGAATTGATATCCTATATTCTCTTTTATAGAATACTTTTTCTTACAGCCAGTCATAAACTATATAGAGACATGCATTGGGCATTTTAGTCGATATAGTAATGTGAGATATTTGCATTTGATTCTGATTAGAAAAAAATGATTTCTTTTGGAAAGGTAAGAAACTTAGTTTCTAAATTTAAAAAATATATTCAAAAAAGTGCCAAATAAAATTTCTTATAATTTTAAATTTTATGACTTTAAAGTTTCATACATTATTATTAAAATAATTTATGATACCATACTACTGTATGAATTCAGTAAAGCTAATGGAAAGAATTGTTTAAATATAGGAGGTTATAGATCTTGTCATTTGGTTTTAATTTTATCTTTTTCTAGTTGGTAAAATAACAATATCATTGATTGTTGAAATTTAAAATTTCCCACTCAATACTTTTTAACAATAGAAATGCAGTAGCAATTACAGTTGCTCACAAAGGATTTTAGAAATGGTTAACAGGCCAGCGTGAAAACTCTGGTTTTAATCTTCCATAGAGAAACTGTAGCCTTTCATTTCTGTTGTAGTGGAGTATAAGAAATCAATGACAGGTACATCTCTCTTTGGAATAACTTTTATAACTTCTCTCAAAAAAAGTCTCTATTCTTGGCATGCCACCCACAGTTCACTGACTTTGAACTAGTCATGTCCGATCCCCAGCCCAATGAGCCTGTTTGAGCTCTCTCTGGTGGAAGAGTCCCTGGAGACTTCTTTGCCGAGATATTTCCAGTTGTTCTTTTCATAATAAAGATGACTTTTCAGAGTCAAGCCAGGCTGCTCATCAAGTGAAGTTCAACACAGAGTTACTTTCCTTTTTATTTTGAAGGTCATATCGGTTTATTAGCATACATTTTTAAAAGTGAAGAATATTACCTACAACAGAATCTTTTATTCCTCTGTTCATTGCTTTAGGATGATCATATATATTTCATATTTTAATTATTTATGAAAGTAAAAGAATTATTTCCCATTTAGAGAATAAAAGGATTTGTATTAGTGATATTAATAGATACACAGAGAGCCAGCAATGGTGAATTGGCTCAGGAGTATCCACACCCACCCTAGGGCCATATTCAGAACCTACATAGAAATCTAGACATAGTAATTGGTAATCCCAGCACTTATATGGTGAATGTGAATACATGCACAGGATAATTGCCTTTTAGTTTGCAGGACAGCTGGCTCAGAGCATTCAGTTCTGTCAAAATTAAGAGAGCCACTGTGCTGACAAGGTGGAAGGAGAAAATCCACTCTAGAAAGCTGTTCTCTAATGTCCAAATGTGTGTTGTGGTAGGTATATACTACACAAATACACACAAGTACAGTCACATGCACAGACACACACTCCCCACAGACATGCATGTGTGGACACACAATGCACATATGCAAACACATTACATACCATGCATACAGAAAGCAATAATAAATACAAATAAATATGGAAGGTTGATTATATTTAATAATCAATTTTTAAATAAATACTTAAAACTAATACCTTAGGTAATATGAATTTCATCCACTTGAAATATTGTTGGGCTCCAGGCAACTTAACTGTTTTTTCAATTAAAATGACATATTAACATATATTCTCGTTGCATGTAAAACACTATTAAACTTTCGCTATAAAATTAGGTTTGAAAATAATCATGAGGTCATGAAATCCTACTTCTTAGTGTGGTAATAAGGAGTAAAATATAAAAATTAAGTTTGCTACGTGGCATCTTAAAGTATAGAGAAACTAACACTTGCTAAAAATATTAAAATGTGTGGGAGGAGGTTTTATATTTTTCTTATCTGATTTTTGATTGGATATTTAGTTTATTTTCATTTCAAATGTTATCCCTCTTCCCAGTTCCCCTCTGAAAACCCCCATCCCACCTCCCATATCCCTGTCTCCCAGAGAATGCTTCTCCACCCACCCATCTACCCACCCACTCCTGCTCCACCGCCCAATCGTTCCCCTACTCTGGGACATAAAGGCTTCATAGGACCCAGGTCTTCCACTCCCAGTGATGCCAGACAAGGACATGCTCTGCTACATATGCATCTGAAGCCATGGGTCCCTCCATGTGTATTGTTTGGTTGGTGGTTTAGTCCCTGAGAGCTCTGGGGTGGTCTGGTTGGTTGATATTTTCTTGCTGTGGGGTTGCAAACCCCTTTAGCTCCTTCAGTTCTTCCCTTAACTCCTCCATTGGGGTTCCTGTGCTCAATCAGAAGGTTGACTGCAAGCATCCACATCTGTTTTCAGTAAGGTTCTGACAGAGTCTCTCAGGAGACAGCTATATCAGGCTTCTGTCAAAGCACTTCCTGGCATCCGCAATAGGTCCTGGGTTTGGTGTAAGTATATTGGATGGACTCCCCAGGTAGGGCAGTCTCTGGATGATCTTTCCTTCAGTCTATGCTTTACTCTTTGACCCTGTATTTCCTTTAGACAAAAGCAATTCTGGGTTAAAATTTTGTGAAGGGTGAGTGACCCCATCCCTCAATCAGGGACTGTGCCTAACAACTGGATATGGTCTTTACAGGTTCTCTGTTCCCTTTGTTGAGTATTACAGCTAATGTCATCCCTGTTGGGTCCTGGGAGTCTCCTGCTTTCCTGGCATCTGGGATTTCTAGTGGCTACCCTCAATTACCCTTCCCCCATTGCTACACACCTCTGTTCAATTTCCTGACCCTGTGTACATCTTGCCCATCTCATCCCACATGTATTCCTGTTCCATTTTTCCTCTCCAACTCCGCTCTTCCTTCCAAGTCCCTCTAACCTTCAAGCACTCATGATTATTTTGTTCCCTCTTCTTAATAGGGTTGAGTTACCCACACTTTGGTCTTCCTTTTTCTTGATCTTTTTATGGTCTGTAAGTTGTATCATGGATATTCTGACTTTTATATTTAATATCCACTTATCAGTGAGTATATACCATATGAGTTCTTTTGTCACTTGGTCATTTCACTCTGGATGATATTTTTCAAGTTCCATCCATTTGCCTGCGAATTTCTTGAAATCATCGTTTTTAATAGCTGAGTAGTACCCCATAATGTAAATGTATCACATTTTCTGTATCCATTCCTCTGTTGAGGAACATCTGAGTTGTTTCCAGCTTCTTGGCTACTATAAATAAGGCTGCTATGAATACAGTGGAACAAGTGCCCTGACTATATGTTGGAGCTTCTTTTGGGTATATGCCCAGAAGTGACATAGCTTGGTCCTCAGTAGAACTATTTCAAATTTTCTGAGGAAACTCCAGACTGATTTACAGAGTGGTTGTACCAGCTTGCAATCCCACGAACAATGGAGGAGTGTTCCTCTTTCTCCACATCCTCACCAGTATCTGCTGTAACCTGAGTTTTTAATCAGACATTTTGACTGGTGTGAGGTGGAATCTCAGGGTCATTTTGACTTGCATTTCCCTGATCTCTGAGGATTTTAATCTTTCCTTAAGTACTTCTCAGCCATTTGAAATTCATAAGTTGAGAATTCTCTGTCTAGCTCTGTGTAGACCATTTTTTAATACTCTTGTTTGACTCTCTAGTCTCTAGTTTCTTGAGTTCTTTGTACATATTGGATATTAGGCCTCTATCAGATGTAGGATTGGTAAAGATTTTTCCCAATCTGTTGGTTGCAGTTTTGTCCTATTAACAGTGTCCTTTGCCTTACAAAAACTTTTCAATTTTATGAGGTTCCATTTGTTGATTGTTGATCTTAGAGCATCAGCCATTGGTGTTCTGTTCAGGATGTTTTCCCCAGTGCCCATGTGTTTGAGGCTCTTTCCCACTTTCTCTTCTATTAGTTTGAGTGAATCTAGTTTTATGTGGAGGTCCTTGATCCACTTGGACTTGAGCTTTGTACATGCAGGTAAGAATCGATAAATTTGGATTCTTCTGTATGTGTAAGGAGCCGAATTGGATTTGGGCCTGGCTGCTTTGTGACTGCATAGCTCAAGGTTGCTACGTGGGCTATATGACCACAGATGCTCACCCCTAAGGTGGCTGCTGTAAGATTATGAGATTGTTGGACAAAAGCCTCTTCCAGGAAGATTCTGGGAGCAATCACAGGATGTTTCAGCCTGAGCAAACACCGGATGTCCCTGAGCAGATTCCTGAGAAGGGTTTGACCTTTTCAAAGAACATGTTCCCGGAAGACTGTTGCCTCTTTTTTTAAGGAGGATATCTTGCAGTTTAGTAATTCACCTTATATCCTTGGGCACTTCCCAGTACTCCCCCACCCTAAGCTTCAATTCCTGCCTCAGAGCTTTAAATTCTGTACATTCCTCTCAATAAACGAGACCTTGACAACAGAACCTTGCTTGGTCTCCTTCTTTTCTACCCCCCTTGACACTCAGGTAGAGCCTCTTCAGGACATTGAATAACTGAACCCGCTGGACGGGTCTTATATGCAGACCACCAGTTGAACCTGCACCATTTGGTGAGATTGCTATCTTTGTTCTGCTGGATGGTTTTAGCTTCTTTGTCAAAGATCAAATTGCCATAGGTATGTGGATATATTACTGGGTCTTCAATTCTATTCCTTTGTTCTACTTGTCTGTCTCTGTACCAAAACCATGCAGTTTTTATCACTATTGCTCTATAGTATAGCTTGAGGTCAGGGATGTTGGTTCCCCCAGAAGTTCTAAGAATAAAGAGGAAATGAACATTGGAGAACAATGTTTCAAAGAGATTGTGCATGGCCACCATTTTGAGACAGAGCATATCTGGCATATTTGAGTTACAAGCAAGATGCTGTGTAAACAGATGATGAGGAATCATATTGTTCAAATTTTAGACATTTGGACACATTTTTATCCTACATGAAATGAAAACTATATAGGATTTGTGCACAGAAAAAGTATGCTGTGTTTCAAAGGATCTTAAAAAGAGACAGAGGCTGAAACCTGGGAGCATCCTAATGCCTCAAGGCGTGATAAAAATGTTTTCTGATTGTATGTAAATTTCATAAATTACATTACTAAGTGAAGTTGGTTTTGCAGAATTGCAGTTTTGTTGGGCAGAATTTAAATTAAATAAATTTTTTTAATGTTGCTATTGCCCTGATAAGATAGGATGAATAAGGCAACTCATAGTTGAAAGTGTTTATTTGGCACTCACTTAATATTTCAGGGGATTAGAATCCATGACCCTCGTTGGGAGTATGGCAGCAGGCAGACAATACATTGAAGAACTGTCTGAGATCTCACCTCTTAAGACACAACCGAGTGGAAAACAAAGATGCAAAATGAAATGAGTCTTTTGAAATCTCAAAGTCTCACACACACACACACACACACACACACACACACACACACACACACACACACCCCTCATGCACACACCATGCACACAAACAGTGCCTGGCATACCTTCTTCAAAACGCTTGCCTTCTAATCCTTCTTGAAAAGTTAAGCACACTGGGGATCAAGTGTTCCAATACATGAACCTATGGTGGACATTCTCACTCAAATTCAAATGTTCCTAAAATAGATCTTTGTTTTTTTTTTTTTCATTTTTTTAATAGATGAGAACAAGTAACTATAATAAGCAGAGAAATGTGTCTGGATGAACTATTCTAAGAGAATAACAAGCAGTTCTCCTTGAGCAATTAAAGTTTAAGGGTTCTCTGTGCAAATGTGAACAGTGATGTAGAATTGTTGGTGAATGTGAAGACAATATTATAGATATTAATTCAGTAGTTATTGCAGCATACATGCATGCAATTGAAATCACAAAATAAGATGAAATATCTGACTTAACAAAGCATAAAAGATTAAATAATCAATCCGTAGTACTTAAGATGCTGGTAAATATTGAGATTCACCAATAAAAGTTGTAGTCAGTGTCAAGGGAAATAAATATTAAATATGATGCTGAGAAACCCAGTCAACAAAATATGTTTATAATATTCTGACATATATATATATATATATATATATATATATATATATATATATATATATATTCAGGAGCCTATGACTCATGTCCAAAAGACATTACACAAAATGTCTAACAAATGCTACTCAAATATGTCAAAGTTGTCAATGTCAAAGAAAAACTAAAAAACTGTCACAATGAGGAGCACTAGAGGAGAAATGATGAGCACAAGTGAAGTCAATTTCTGAATGAGATTCTGGGTAGGAAAAACCCCATGGAGAGAGGTGAAGTCTGGCTTGAGAACAGTCTGTAACAACCTGTCAGTTTTAACAGCATATACCATAAACTATAGTATAAACAGATTCTGTACATAATATGGAGGGCTACTTAGGACCTTCCATAGTGCCTTCATATTTTTCTTAAAACCTAATGACATTCAAAAATTAACTATTAAGAAAGTTCTCTAATGTTCTTATAGGACCTTCAAATATTATAATTGTTTCTATTACTGCTGTAAGTTTTTTTTTTGAGTATGAAACAAAAACTATTATATACTTTGGGTTTTTTGATAACAATAATTCTATTTTTACTGTCAGTCTGTCAAAAAATGCAGCAAATTATATTAACAGATTTTAAAATACTAAGACCTCTTTTAGTTAGATAAAATAAAAAGACTCTAGTTTTAAAAATGTTTCCATGACAAAATCAAATTTACACACTATCTTTCCACAAATCCAGCCCTACAAAGGATGGAAAACTCCAACATTAGGAGGGAAAATAAACCCAAGAAAAAGCAAGAAAATAATCTTTCAACAAACCCATAAGAACACAGCCACACAAACATAATTCCACCTCTAACAACAAAAATAACAGGAAGCAACATTCACTTTTCCTTAATATCTCTTACTATCAATGGACTCAACTCCCCCAATAAATGTCATAGATTAACAGACTGGATACATGAACAATTTTTATTTCTTAAAAGGCTCAAGATATTTAACACATTTTTAGATTTTTATTAGCATTTAGTATTTCTCATTTTCAGAACTCTATTCAGTTACAGAGCCCATTATTTTTATTCTATTTATATTAACTTTTAGTTCTTTGTGAGTTACAGGTATTAATCCTCTATCATATTTATAGGTGGCAATTATTTTTCCCATTCTATTTCATGTGGATTGTGATTTTCTTGCTTTACAAGGATGTTTTACCTTCATGGCTTCCCATTTTCAACAACTGGTATTGTTTTCTGAGCTGCTGGCATCTTCTTGAGAAAATCTCTCCCTAGGTGCACAGCTCGTAGTGTAAGCTGGGCTTCTTCTTTTCTCTTTTTTTATTCAAAATTAATTTTCCATATAATTAATTCTAACTACTCTTTTTCTTTCACTCAAATGCCCAAGTTTATCCAACATTCCCACCCACCCTAATCCACTCTCCTTCTTCCTCTCTGTCATTAAAGTACAAAAATTGCTCAAAAGAAGCAAACAAGTAAATTAAAAAAAAAACAAAAAACAAAAAACAAGTGAACTAGAGAGTAACCAAAGGGGAAAAAAACAAATAGAAAAATAAAATTCCACAGTAAAGCAGAAGAAATACATACAGATACTGAGACACATGTATTTGCACACATAGAAAATTCATCAAAACAGCAACAGCAGCAGCAGCAGCAGTAGCAGCAACAACAGCAACAGTAACAAATATGGAAGCCATACCATATAAGAAAAAACACATATAACATAAAACAAAACAAAATAGCACAGACAAAATATTGTGGGACCAAACACGTCCAAAAATACCAAGTTGTTTTTTTATTTGCCATATATAGTTGGGCATTGGATATGCTTTTAAGTATAGTTTGAATACACATGAGAACCCATTGGGAAAAAACTATCTTTTCGTTGCACTTGGTTGTCAACTGGAAATAGTTTCTGGGTTAGGGATGGGAGCTCCCTTTTGTCTACTAACCCTGTGGAACTACATCTGATTTAGACTTAAGAAAGTCCTTTGCATGCTGCCACAGACTATTTGAGTTCTTTTGTAGGTCCTATTGTGTCTCAAGGCCTTGTTTCCTTGGTGTCCCCAATCCCCACTGACTCTACCAACTTTTCCATGTTCTGTTCTGAACTCTTAACAGAATACTAAGGAGTGGAATTTGATGGATAATACTGGTTGATTGTTCTAAAGCTTATGACTCTGTTGTTTCTGTCTCTCTGTCTCTCTGTCTCTGTCTCTATCTCTGTCTCTGTCTCTCTTTCTGTGTCTCTGTGTCTCTGTGTCTCTGTCTCTCTCTCTCTCTTTCTCTCTCTCTCTCTCTTTCTCTCTTTCTCTTTCACTCTCTCCAGTTGTTATTACAGTATTTGTTCTTATCTACTGCAGGACAAAGCTTCTCTGCTGATGGCTGAGCAGGATACTTATCTGTGAGTGTATCAGCATGCCATTAGGAGATATTTTATTGCTACATTTCTTTAGCAGAACAGTAGTTTTGACTTTTCCCTAGTTCAATGACCAATCTAGTCTCAGATTCTTGACAATGGTCAGAGATGGGGATGCATTCCATCTCACACATTGATCCTTAATATCAAATGGCTTGTGATTAGTTTCTCCCCTAAAATTTTGTGCCACTATTGCTCCAGCAGAACTTTCAGGTAGGTCACCATTGTAGATCACAAGGTTTGTAGCTGGATTAATGTTTACTTTTCTCCTCCAGCACAGTACAAAGTACCTTCTGGTACCATAAATAGGAGTGATTCTTGCTTGCATATGTTCCTTGCTGCTTTATCGGAATCAGAAACAGTCTACATCTTCATCAACGGACAAATGAATGGAAACAGAAAATGTAGTAATTTCCATAATAGAATATTAATAACAAACAAACAAAAGAAAACCAAAACCCAAATCATGGCATTCTTAGGTCAATTAATGGACCTAGAAAATATTATCCTGACTGAGGTAACCCAGGTTTATCAAAACAAACATGGCATATATTCACTTATAACTGGATGTTAGTTATTTAGTCTTTGATAAGCAGGCTACGTTCATTATAACAGATGTTGTATACATAGTTAAGAAACTACATTAGAAAGGGAAATAGAATAGATGTTTGTGGCTGGAAGAGGAGAGAATAATATAATGGGAGGGTCAAATGACAAGGGGAAAGAACATGTGGAGTACACAGGCAGATAAAACTAGGGGTCATTTGAGAGGTCATATGGAAATCTAAAGCAATGCAATATTAATAAAATATACACATACATGAAAGAAATATAAGTTAGAATAATCAAATAATGGGGAAGACTCAAAGCCAATAAGCCATCTCTTGCCATTACATGAAACATTCAATGCTGGGAATGGGTTGTCTCTTGTAGAGTTATTGGCCTAAAGGGTTCCATGAAAACACCCAAATAACCCAGGATATTGTATACTTTTTCTTCTAGTCCTTTTGGGAGTTCAGATTTTATATTTTTTGATCCATTTGGTTTTGATCATTTTCTAGCATGCAAAGAGCAGGGATTAGTTTGTCTCTTGAGTACATGTATATCCAGATTTTTTTGCATTACTATTTGTTGAAGGGGCTCCCTTCTCTCCATCATGCATATAGCATGCCAATTTGTACTCCATTGTTATTTGTAATCTGGCTTTAAAAAATCCTGATACAAAAGAGTTTCTTGATTAAAATTGTATATATTGAGGTCTGAAATTTTTTGAAAACTTTCTTAGGAATTATAGTGTCAAGTACTTAAGAAATTTTTTAGATTTGATTATGTACTATTATTTATGAAGATTAAAAAATAAAATGAAAACTTATAAAAAATTATTTGAATTCCATTTGTTTTCTAAACAATGCATTTCTTGTTACATGTTTTATTTGCATGTGATTTAATGTTCTTATTTAATTTTATATAGCCACTTTTTACTGAAATATATTTAGAATATAAATGAAATACAAGTCTTATTTATCTCTAGTCATGTTTATCTTACCTTTGTGTCTCGGATTCTAGATTTCTATCTGGTAACATTTTTATTTGTTGTGAAGCACATTCTTAGCCAGGTTATGCAAAGTTAGATGCCAACAAATAATTCTTTTAGATACTGTTTATTTAACGTCAGCTACATATCCAGAGTAGTTACATTTCCTTACTATTTCTAAATAAGCTGCAAGTTTTAATCATGATATCATTTATCTTTGTTGTCCATTCTGTTTATTTCAGGAACTTTGCTAAGTTTTTAAATTTTGTTTTGTTTTGTTTAAACACTATTTAAGTTGTTTTACCATAGATGTCCCTTTACATACCTATGTACACTAGACACTCCCCCCCAATACAATAGACCTTGTGTATGCACTGTTTCGTGTCAATAATACTGTAGAGTATCTAAAACCTCTCTTGTTATTTTTTAGCTATGTTTGTTCATGTCTTTTACAACCAATAGTATCAAAATACAGCTATATACAGAAATAGTAAAATTTAAACTTAAAAACAAACAATAACAACAAACCTGAGATTTGTTGTTCTGCTGATAGTAAAGCCTGTGCAAAAAATGGTTGCTTTAAGTATGTTGTCAGTGTATGCAAAGGTTGGCCTTAGACTCTGGCTAACACAGTCATTTGGACAATGACAGAAAAGTCAGCTTTTCGATCCTACCATAGCTAAGAAGCATTAGAGTTACTTATAAAGAGTAGACTCAATGAATTTTTTATATGACCATTTATGCTCAATGAATTGTTTTAGGAATTAAATAACAGTTGAGACATTTTGCAAAAGAAATGAACACCACATGTAAAAGAATTATTTAGTGGTGTAAAATTTTTAGTGGGAAGACTTGACTAGCAGGAAAATACATTTCTTAACACAGATGTACAATTATTGGGTGAAAATAAGTGCCTAAAACTGTTTTAATGGTGGCATAACCCAAGTCTCAAATTTGGGAAAAATTTATTTTGGGAGAAGTAATTCTACAAAATATCTTATTAACATTCAAGCAGAAGTGATGATTTTTCTTTCCATTTTGTCTTTTGTCTTTGAGCTAGAGGGTCCCTCTTAGTGAACTGTTTATGTTGCCTCAGGATATAAAACGTGTCAAGACCATTATTGAGACATGGTGGAAGGTTGGTGGAATCTGCTCAGTCAGAATCAATGACAACTAATTATAATCCAGAAACTGGAAATCTCTGGGGAACAAGTAAAGTCCGAGTCTAACCAGATAAGTTTGTTTGAGGCAGTTCTGCTAGCTAGAGTGTTTATGCATAGTATTAATAATAGATGACCCGGTGCTGCAGCATTAAAATATGAAAACATCCTTATTTGACCACTAGGAAGCCACTTACCTGGCAGCAGTAATAGAAAGAAAATAAATATTAAATAATAAATCACTACTTTGAGAGAAGGTCTTCATGGTGTTCTTTAATATTCATAATGTTGTTAACAACGGTTTTTAAACCTTTTTGTATGCATTCTCAAGGGTATGAAAGAATAGGTTTGATTTCATTTAAGAAATGTTTTGCAATTTTTTTCTACAATTGCTCTGCTCCATTGAACAACCTTAGTTCTTTATGCATTTGCTATTATTAAGTGGCTAATGTTATTTATAATAAAATACCATGATTATGTGTTGTCTTACAATACTTATTGTTTAGTAATTAGATTTAATCCTTTGCCAGTAAGAGGGGCAAACATGGTCTTGATTTCTCTGGCATCTATATAATGATTTTTCTTTAAAGCAGTCCTAGTTTGCTGGAGAAATATCTGCAGCATGGTTTGATCAAACAGATATTAGGCAATTTCTCAACACCTGGAACCTTCAAACTGGCATTTGTGTCAGATGCTGGAAATTATGTGATACATATTAGTCTATTGTAGTTGAACAAGATAACTCTTTATTCATCTTTGTCTGCTAAACCAAATGTGTGCACAGAGGAGGCAAGCAGTGTAAAGGTAGGCAATACTACCAGTTTACTGTGAATGAGTTTCTCTTCAGATCTCTTGTTTAGAGATATGGAAGAAAAACTACTCATGAGCAATAGTAAAGGTATGTGTGTTTCTCAGTTCCCATCTCTGTATGTAGAGCTCAAGTAAAAAAGCAGAAAAATTGAAAGGAAAAATTGAACGATGAATGGATGAATGATAAATGTTAGATAGACAGAGTTATTCTCAGTTTGTGGGCTAAATTGTATATAAAATCCCACTGTGATCCTAAAGAGCAGATAAATAATCTGTTCCTTTATTAACTGACTAATGCTTCTACTATTATAAATGATCAGTAATTGTCCACAGAGATGTGATGCTTTGTAGAAGTCAATATGTAAATACAGTGATAAAATTACAATGGTCTTGAATTTATAATTTTAGGATTTTATGCAGAGTTCAGTAGCATTAATCTTACCTCTTTATGGAGTTTTAGATCCTTTGCAAATACAATCTTACATTAAAAACAAAATAAAACGATTGTAAAAATGTTGAATTACAGAAATAATAGGAACACTAACAATAAAAGAAAGTATAAACTTGATTCAGCCCCTTTATAAACACAAAAGCAAAAATGTTCACAATGTTCAAGAGAGAAACATTTCTGACACTCCCAGCTTCCAGAGTATATACATACATTCAGAAATACAGCCCAAGGATCTTCATTGATAGACTTGATAGTAAGTGTTTAGAAAAATCAATCATCCTCCAAGACTATAAAATTAATTTATGAGCCCATAAATCAGAATTTGCCCAATTTAAGTCACACAAACTAGGTTTATAGGAAGAAAACTAATGTACATTTTGAACGAGATATTTTCTGATAGAAGTAGAAACCTTATGACTCTAAAAACTAATGTTAACCCCTACACTCTAATCTTGCATACAATGAAGTTATGAATAGTAATGTAAGTTGCTGCCCCAGGATTTTATGCCTATGTAATACTTGCTATGTTCAAGAAGTCTTTCCTGGAATCCAATAAGTAAAAAAGTCACTAACTGAAATTTGAATCTCAGATATACAATTAATAACTTACTTCTTAAAATTATTATGCTGAAATATTGGACAATATCCATTCTGTTGTAGGGAATAGTTCAGTGAACTAAATTTTGCTTGCCCTGAAGTTCTAACTTAACTGGGAATTTTTCATTCAATCAAAAATATTATTTAATACATTAAGCTATAATTTATTTTATTCCAAAAACTATTCAACATAATAGTATTTTTTATATTTTTATAAAAAGATTATTAACTCAGTAGAGTTCAACAGAATTTCCTTTTTCCTTTCTGAATGTTCAAGTTTACTGGAATAAACTGCTAGGGACAGATAAACAAAAGAAAATATGATATGATTAGATGAAGAAGGTACAGGCATCCATATATTATTTGCAGCTATGTAAAGAATTACCTTGATTTGCAAAGGAGATTAGTTGATTATTTGGAGGTAAGAGGTAAGCCACGCTTTCAGATAAGAGTGTAAAACAGAATCTCCGATTCTCTGAGAGAGTGGTTACAGTTTTCACATGCCTACTTTGTGAAAAGTTTCATCTGTTTGAAAGAATTCCATTAATAAGACATGAATGGATTATGTTCCATTTTAAGGGATCTGGTTTGTAGGTATATAGAATTCAAAGTACACTCTTCCTCCCTAGGCCCAGAATGAGAGTCATCTTCTGAGCCTTAACAGTCACTGGCCTAGGAGTTACTGGGGGGATATTGCTTTTATTCTTCTTGTGTTTGAGGCATGTTTAAATGACGTCTATATGATTTTAACTGAATCTGCAGGTTTCTGTACTTAAAAGAGCCTAGTGTTTCCTTCAGACATGTTAGCAGCTATTTCCCATCTTTGTTCCCAGGCCTGGCACAGAAATGATCTGAAGATAAATCCAATGCAATATTTCAGCATTTTAAAACAACATATTTCAAAGCAACTCATAATTTATATACTTCACGAAATATTGATTTACGTTGTGGCATAATAAAACTGTATTATACATATAATAAATGCACGAGGTATGTAACCACATATATAAGTATGTATGTCTAAATACATAAAGATACATTAATTTATTTACACACATATTTTCATGTAAACAGACAGCAGGTTGTGGTAAACCATATATCTTACCTTTATACTTCATTGGATCCATCTCATTTTCTTGTCCCCTTTGAGTTTTATTTTCTATAAGGAGCTAATATTTAATAATCTTTGTGTTCATTACTGTGAATCATTCTAATGATATAACAAACTTCAAAGAGTGTGGTGGGAACTACAAATTTTAGTCAAATTTACAAATAGGAACTATCTCCTAGGACCCAGACTTTTCTGTGTGAGTTCTTCACTAAACCTCTGGAGTTTAATGTTGTAATTGAATTGAATTTTTCAACACCCATTTGATACTGGAGATTTGGAGAACTTTTTGGTTTGGGAAACTAGTATGTATATTATAAGCCTACATATATGCACACTCAGATGCAAGCACACATGTGCATGTGATACATATATACACATGTGCATACACAAAAACACATAAATCCACCACACACATATACACATATACACACATACATGTGCGCACAGAAACACACTGCTATCGAACATTTTAAGCAAATATATGTATACAAAGATATGCACATGTATATACATTTTTCAAAAGTTATCAAAAATACTTCATGAAATATATATAGTTAAAAATAGTGTACTTTAATACATTACATATAAATATGATAAAAGTTAAACATGCAAGTGCATTCAAAGAGCAACATATATAACAAAACATTAAACAGAATTTTGTTTGTTGGTAATCTTTGCTGTCGGGGACCAGACTGCTGGACTAGGCAAAGCTAGAGCCCTGCCCTGAGCAGATTCCTGAGAAGGGCTTGATCTTTTCAAAGAACAGGTTCCTAGAAGACTGTTGCCTCATTGTCTAAGAAGACTATCTTGCAGTTTAGAGATTCACCTTATGTCCTTGGGCACTTCCCAGTTCTCTCCCAGCCGCCCTAAGCTTTAGTTCCTGCTTCAGAGCTTTAAATGCTGTACACTCCTCTCAATAAACAGACCTTGACAAGGACACTGCTTGGTCTCGCTTCTCTTTCTCACCCGTTCTCCCGCAGGTATGGGTCCCCCTTGACGTTCACAAATAACTGGGTCCCCGCTGGCAGGGGCACTTTGCACCAGTCATGTTTATGCTAAGCAAATGATTATAGATTATAATTGTATTCCACATTAAAATACAGCAGTGGACACTTCACTTCACGTGATATGTTGCACTTGGTAGATGTTCTTGGTCACATGTTCAAGCCAGTGCTCATCTCTTGCTGCATTTAAGTTTTAACACAAAATTACTTGGCCTTGGCTGACAGATACAGCAAGTTTGGGAATTAGGAGTTAGTATCCACATTGAATAGAGATGAATTTCAGAAGTATTTTCAGATTATATAATTACACCCAAGTTTGGCATTAAATCATATAACCTCCAGCTAGCAAGTGCTTGGTGTTGGCATTGTATCTGACTAAAGTAACTGTATCCTGATGAATTTACTGTTCAAGAATAATAAGTCTGTTAGCTCTCATATCATATCACAAAGGACTGCTCAACACAAAAGTGAGTTAAAATATTTGCTACAGTTCCTTTTGAATTATTATTTAGAACTTGGAAGCAAGTCAGCAGATTTTATCTTCCTTTTGGTGAAGTGAAGCCACATAGACTATTCAATGTGAGGCCAGACTACTCTGTCCACAGAAGGATGACTTCTTTGTGGAGATAGCTATTTGTATAATTGTAGCCTTACTATTAGTATCTCAAGGTTATGCTTTATTCTACAAACACATTCTCCCCAACTCCATATTAAACACCCACTTATTCTCATTTTCGGGTAGTAATTTGTTTTTGACATTTATCAGCTGCTTTTACATTGCATCCTGTTTGGTATTGAAGGGGAAGCATGTGATTATGAGGAACAGGAGGAGGAGTAGGTGTGATTTCCCCTTTGAGGTCGGGTTGTGTATTAAGTGGTCAGAGTATACTGACATCTACCTATCACAGCTCTGTCCTGGTGATGCCCTGTGCTCCTTGTGATGCTATTTTCTAGCAAAAAGTATACATCAAAGAATGATTGTCCATGTTTTCATAAATTGTAGAATGGGAGATTAGAACTAATGTTCACTTTATATTATAGCACTACTATATTTCGTGCTTTTATTCCTAAGGGTCTCATTGGTTTATGGTCTTTTCCTTCCATGTTTCTGAGAGTTTTGTAATACAAAAGAAATATTACCGAAAAGCAAAAATATGAAATATAAAATTGCAAATGATCAAAAACATACAAGAAACAAACAGGTTAAATGAGGCATTAACATGTGGTGACTGTCATTAGAACAAGAAGAAAAGAGGAATGTTTACCTCATTAATTCAGTATTCACTCCGCAGATGACAGTCAAACCTCATGACAAATGTCATGGAAATTCTCAAAGTTTTTGTTCAGCTTCTAAGCATGTCTTTACACTCTTTAGAACACAAATGCCAGAGCCTTTTCCTGGAAAAAAGTTTCAAAAAGAATTTTATGTTCTTCATATGAGCGATAAAATAATTAAATGGCTTCCCAGGGGTTTTACAAAAGTGTTTACTGACCTATGACCTCAAAGTCTTCTATGTTTTCCCCTTCTTATAAGATCTTTAATGCTCATTTATATTTTATGTGGTTTGGGTTATGAATTCTCATTGGCTTTAGCTCTCACTTGTATTTCAGTTAGAGAGGTGCAACATTTCTGCCCACTTAAGGACATCAGCAAAAATGTCACTGCACACTGCAGATCTTTTAAAGCCCTGCCTCTGAGATTAGCCTGCTTAATGTTAAGTATCAGATGGCCCAAGTTTTAGATTTTAACTCAGCATTATTTTATTCCAATAACTAAAATCAGATTCAGGGGTTCAACCTGTAGGTTAAAAGTAAATGAATATGCTGATACCGACTTCTAATAAAACGACTTTATAGAAACTAAAAGTATAATTTCTTACAATATGCATGATGCTATTCTCAAAAGTCACTGAATATTTTTCACCCAACAAAAATATATGAACTTTCACACTTCACTACCCACTCACAAGTGAAAAGCTGAACCTGGACCAACTGCCTTTATTTATTGATACATTGCTTCTACAACTTCATTGTAGAAATGACAAGAGTTATAAAAGGAACCAAACATAAAGACTTTATTTATCAGTTATAATGTGCCATATCAGATATGCAAAAATACTTGTTCAATGACTGAAAATACAACCTTGTACTATCAAAACATTGCAAGAAATAAAAAAAAAATGACAAAAACTGATACCATCTATCTCTGCTAGCCTGGATCTACTCTGAAGGACTAGGTATTAACCTGTTTTTACTTGATTGAAGTTGTGCACTTAGCTTTTTAGTTTTAATGGAACTAATAGTTTCAGTGCTAATACTTCTACAACTATATTAGAATTAAAACGGGGCAGAGAGACCACTAGTACTGCTGACCCCTGCCCACATCCCTATAGGAAACCTTATAGGGCCTCTGGGAACAGGAAGATAGGGGCACTCAGGGCTGTGGTCCAGACACCTCCCGGATCTGAAGGGACCCAGTCAAACAGCTCCCTGCACCCAAATCCTGTGGGAGGGAGAGCAAGAACTTCAGAGGGGCAGACACGCCTGGTAAGCCAGAGGGGATACACTCTGCCCACATTTCTGACTCTAGAGGAAAACGCCTAACTCCATCTGGGCCCCTTGTGCACAGGGTCCCGAGAGAAGTCGGGATAGGCCCTTCTGGTTGCTACTCTCACAGAGCGCTGAAACCCTAATCTAAGAAGGGACTCCAGGCCCGAGACCAGAGGCATGCACAAATTTTCTGCTCCAAGTGACCTTCCTGGTGGACTCAGTACACACATGTCTACAGCACTCCTGACAAACAGGGCTATAGGACAGACTAACCACTCTCAGAAATAGCAGAACAAGGTAACACCGAGACAATGTGATGGTAAGAGGCTAGCGCAGGAACCCAAGCAACAGAAATCAAGACTACATGGCATCATCAGAGCCCGATTCTCCCACCAAAGCAAACACTGAATATCTAAACACACCAGAAAAGCAAGATCTAGATTTAAAATCACATTTGATCATGATGGTGGCATACTTCAAGAAAGACATAAAGAACTCGCTTGGAGAAATGCAGGAAGGGGTTGGGGATTTAGTTCAGAGGTAGAGCACTTGCCTAGCAAGCGCAAGGCCCTGGGTTTGGTCCCCAGCTCCGAAAAAAAGAAAAAAGAAAAAAAAAAGAGAAATTCAGGAAAACACAAATAAACAAGCAGAAGCCTATAGAGAAGAAGTGCAATAATCCCTGAAAGAATTACAGGAAAACACAATCAAACAGGTGAAGGAATTAAAAATGGAAGAGATAGAAAATAGAATCTCAGTAGCAGAAGATTCCATAGAAATCATCAACACAATTGTGAAAGATAATGTAAAACAGAAGAAGAAACTGGCCCAAAACATACAGGAAATCCAGGACACAATGAGAAGATCAAACCTACGGATAATAGGTATAGAAGAGAGTGAAGACTCCCAACTTAAAGGACCAGTAAATATCTTCAACAAAATCATAGAAGAAAACTTCCCTAACCTAAAGAAAGAGATGCCCATAAACATATAAGAAGCCTACAGAACTCCAAATAGATTGGACCAGAAAAGAAACTCCTCCTGTCACATAATAGTCAAAACACTAAATGCACAAAATAAAGAAAGAATATTAAAAGTAGTAAGGGAAAAAGGTCAAGTAACATATAAAGGCAAACCTATCAGAATTACACCAGACTTCTCACCAGAGACTATGAAAGTCACAAGATCCTGGACAGATGCCATCCAGATCCTAAGAGAACACAAATGCCAGCCCTGGTTACTGTATCTGGCAAAGCTCTCAATTAACATAGATGGAGAAACCAAGATATTCCATGACAAAATCAAATTTACACAGTATCTTTCTACAAATCCAACCCTACAAAGGATAATAAATCATAAAGCCCAAAACAAGGAGGCAAGCTACACCGTAGAGAAAGCAAGAAACTAATCATTTTGCAACAAAACATAGAGAAGACAAGAACAAACATAATCTCACATCCAAACATGAATATGAGAGGAAGCCACAATGACTATTCCTTAATATCTCTCAACATCAATGGACTCAATTCCCCAAAAATGACCAGATTAACAAATTGGATATACAATTAGGACCCAACATTTTGCTGCCTACAGGAAACATACCTCTGAGACAAAGACAGACACTAACTCAGAGTAGAAGGCTGGAAAAAAAATTTCCAAGCAAATAGTCTGAAGAGGAAAGAAGGAGTAGCAATTTTAATAACAAATAAAATCGATTTTCAAACAAAAGTCATCAAAAAGGATGAGGAAGGTCACTTTGTATTCATCAAAGGAAAAATATCTATGCTCCAAATACAAGTACACCTACATACATAAAAGAAACCTTACTAAAGCTCAAAGCACATATTGCATCTCACACAATAATGAGATCTGTCCCATTCTCATCAAGGGACAGATCATGGAAACATAAATTAAGCAGAGACATAAACAGACTAAGAGAAGTCATGAACCAAATGGATTTAACAGATATTTATAGACCATAAAACAAAAGGATATACATTCTTCTCACCACCTCATGGTACTTTGTCCAAAATTGATCATATAATCGGTGATAAAACAGGCCTCAGCAGATACAGAAAGTTAGAACTATTACCATGCATCTTATCAGATCACTATGGGCTAAAGTTGGTCTTCAAAAACAATAAAGAAAGAATGCCCACATATGCATGGAAGTTTGAATAATGCTCTACTTAATGATAACCCGGTCAAGGAAGAAATAAAGAGATAAATTAAAGACTTCTTAGAGTTTAATGAAAATGAAGATACAACATGCCCAAACTTATGGAACACAATGAAAGCTGTGCTAAGAGGAAAAGTCATAGCTCTGAGGGCCTGTAGAAAGAAACAGGAGAGAGCATACATCAGCAGTTTGACAGCACACCTAAAAGCTCTAGAACAAAAAGAAGCCAACACACCCAGGAGGAGTAGAAGGCAGGAAATAATCAAACTCAGAGCTGAAATCAACCAAGTAGAAACAAAAAGGACCATACAAAGAATTAACAGAACCAAAAGCTGGTTCTTTGAGAAAATCAACAAGATAGATAAACCCTTAGTCAGACTAACCAGAGGAAACAGAGAGTATGTCCAAATTAACAAAATCAGAAATGAAAAGGGAGACATAACTGCAGATTCAGAGGAAATTCAAAAAATCATCAGATTCTACTGCAAAAGACTATATTCAACAAAACTTGAAAATCTGGTGGAAATGGACAATTTCCTACACAGATACCAGATACCTAACTAAATCAGGAACAAATAAACCTTTTAAACAACCCCACAACTCCTAAAGAAATAGAAGCAGTCATTAAAAGTCTCCCAAGGAATAAGAGCACAGGTCCAGATGGGTTCAGTGCAGAATTCTATGAGACATTCATAGAAGACCTCATACCAATACTATCCAAATTATTCCACAAAATTGAAACAGATGGAGTGCTACCAAATTAATTCTATGAAGCCACAATTACTCTTATACCTGAATGACATAAAGACCCAACAAAGAAAGAGAACTTAAGACCAATTTCAAGTATGAATATTGACGAATAAATACTAAATAAAATTCTGGCAAACCGAATCTAAGAGCACATCAAAACAATCATCCACCATGATCAAGTAGGCTTCATCCCAGGCATGTAGGATGGTTTAATATATGGAAAACCATCAACGTGATCCATTATATAAACAAACTGAAAGAACAAAACCACATGATCATTTCATTAGATGCTGAGAAAGCAGTTGACAAAATTCAACACAGCTTCATAATAAAAGTCCTGGAAAGAACAGGAATTCAAGGCCCATACCTAAACATAGTAAAATCTATATACATCAAACCAGTTGCTAACATTAAACTAATGGAGAGAAACTTGAAGCATTCCCACTAAAATCAGGGACTAGACAAGGCTGCCCACTCTCCCCCCACTTATTCAATATAGTTCTTGAAGTTCTAGCCAGAGCAATCAGACAACCAAAGGAGATTAAAACAACACAGATTGTGAAAGGGAGAAGCCAAAATATCACTATTTGCAGATGATATGATTGTATACTTAAATGATCCCAAAAAATTCCAACAGAGAACTACTAAACCTGATAAACACCTTCAACAAAGTGTCTGGGAATAAAATTAACTCAAATAAATCAGTAGCCTTCCTCTACACAAAAGAGAAACAAGCAGAGAAAGAAATTAGGTAAACAAAACCATTCATATTAGTCTCAAATGATATAAAATACCTCGGGATGACTTTAACTAAGCAACTGAAAGATCTGTATGATAAGAACTACAAGCCTCTGAAGAAAGAAATTGAATAAGATCTAAGAAGATAGAAAGATCTCCCATGCTCATGGATTGGCAGGGTTAATATAGTAAAAATGGCCATTATACCAAAAGCAATCTACAGACTCAATGCTAACCCCATCAAATTTCCATTCCAATTCTTCATAGAGTTAGAACAATTTGCAAATTCATCTGGAATAACAAAAAACCCAGGATAGCTCAAACTATTCTCAACAATAAAAGGACTTCCAGGAGAATCACTAGCAGGATTACAGAACAATAGTGATAAAAACTGCATGGTATTGGTACAGAGACAGATTGATCGACCAGTGGAATAGAATTGAAGACCCAGCAATGAACCCACACACCTATGCTCACATGATTTTTAAAAGGAGCCAAAACCATCCAATGGAAAAAAGACAGCATTTTCAGCAAATGGTGCTGGTTCAAGTGGAGGTCAGCATGTAGAAGATTGCAGATTGATCCATTCTTATCACCCTGAACAAAGCTTAAGTCCAAGGATCAAGGACTTCCACATCAAACCAAATACAATCAAAATAATAGAAGAAAAATTGGGATAGAACCTCAAACACATGGGCACTCAAGAACATTTCCTGAACAAAACGCTAATGGCTTATGCTCTAAGATGAAGAATCGACAAATGGGATCTCATAAAATTGCAAAGCTTCTGTAAGGCAAAGGACACTGTTGTTAGGACAAAAGGGCAACCAACAGATTGGGGAAATTTCTTTACCAATCCTACAACTGATAGAAGGCTTATATCCAAAATATACAAAGAACTCAAGAAGTTAGACTGCAGGGAGTCAAATAACCCTATCAAAAAATGGGGTTCAGAGCTAAACAAGGAATTAACAGCTCAGGAATGCTGAATGGCTGAGAAACACCTAAAGAAATGTTCAACATCTTTAGTCATAAGGGAGATGCAAATCAGAACAACCCTGAGATTCTGCCTCACAGCAGTCAGAATGGCTAAGATCAAAAACTCAGGTGACAGCAGATGTTGGCGAGGATGTGGAGAAAGAGAAACACTCCTCCTTTGTTGGTGGGATTGCAGACTGGTACGACCATTCTGGAAATCAGTCTGGAGGTTCCTCAGAAAATTGGACATTGAACTACCTGAGGATGCAGCTATACCTCTCTTGGGCATATACCCAAAAGATGCCCCAACATATAAAAAAGACACATGCTCCACTATGTTCATCGCAGCCTTATTTATAATAGCCAGAAGCTGGAAAGAACCCAGATGCCCTTCAACAGAGGAATGGATACAGAAAATGTGGTACATCTACATAACGGAATACTACTCAGCTATCAAAAACAATGACTTTACGAAATTCATAGGCAAATGGATGGAACTGGAAAATATCATCATGAGTGCGGTAACCCAGTCATAGAAAAACACACATGGTATGCACTCATTGATAAGTGGCTATTAGCCCAAATGCTTGAATTACCCTAGATGCATAGAACACATGAAACTCAAGAAGGGTGACCAAAATGCGAATGCTTCACTCTTTCTTTAAAAGGGGAACAAGAATACCCTTGGCAGGGAATAGGGAGGCAAAGTTTAGAACAGAGACAGAAGGAACACCCATTCAGAGCCTGCCCCACATGTGGCCCATACATATACAGCCACCAAACTAGTTAAAATGGATGAAGCAAAGAAGTGCAGGCAGACAGGAACTGGATATAGATCTCTCCTGAGAGACACACCCAGAATACAGCAAATACAGAGGCGAACGCCAGCAGCAAACCACTGAACTGAGAAAGGGACCCCCGTTGAAGGAATCAGAGAAGGGACTGAAAGAGCTTTAAGGGGCTTGAGATCCCATATGAACAAAAATGCCTACCAACCAGAGTTTCCAGAACTAAGCCACTACCCAAAGACTATACATGGACTGACCCTGGGCTCCAACCTCATAGGTAGCAATGAATAGCCTAGTAAGAGCACCAGTGGAAGGGGAAGCCCTTGGTCCTGCCAAGACTGAACGCCCAGTGAACATGATTGTTGGAGGGTGGGTGTTAATGGGGGGAGGATGGGGAGAGGAAGCCCATATAGAAGGGGAGGGGGAGGGGTTAGGGGGACGTTGGCCTGGAAACCGGGAAGGGGAATAACAATCAAAATGTAAATAAGAAATGCTCAAGTTAATAAAGATAAAAAACTTTTGATTCCATACATTTCCTATAATATTTAACACACACACACTCACACACACACACAGAGAGAGAGAGAGACAGAGAGAGACAGAGAGACAGAGAGACAGAGAGAATAGAAAGAGTCAGAGAGACAGAGAGGCAGAGGCAGAGACAGACAGACACACACATACACACACACAGAGAGAGAGAGAGAGAGAGAGAGAGAGAGAGAGAGAGAGAGAGAGAGAGAGAGAGAGGTGGTCTCTCAGTACATTAGCCCTAATATCTTAAAGATGAATTGAGATTATATTGTAAAAATATTAAAATTACATACAACATGTAAAGGATCATATAACATGGCATTTGCATTTTAGATATTTGTCTGCCAGGTGACATCTATGTAAGTCATTTTTGGAAAACTATCTTTTCATGGTGGTGCAATCCATCAAAGACTGTTGAACTTTGAAAGAACTACATATTTAGGATTCTCATGAATTGTGTCTCCGAGATTTTCACATAAAATATTTTGAATTCAGGACTGGAAAGAATCTTAGGAAATTTCTAATTAAAATATGGCATAGGGGAATTTGAAGTCTGGTTGGGTCAATTACTTCTTGGCCTACTTTTATAGATTAGAATTACTTCTGCTTACTAATGCAGAAGAAGAAGAAGAAAAAACAAAGAGCTATTTCTACATATAAGGTTACCCAGGTTAATGAAGAGCAGGGTCCTTGGTCCTTGAGCATGATTATGTCTACTGTTTATAGAACTTCAATAGCCACCAAAGGAAAAGTAGGATAAAGGTGACATCATTGCATTTAAAGCATGGTACATGATTCTCTCTGAAACCTTCTCCATCTCTTCTTTCTTGTGTCTATACTATTTCTCTGATGTGCCTAATTACTTATGATTTTCTTTCTATTATGATTTCTTATTGTACTTCCTATTATTTATATATCTTTCTGTTTATTTTAAAAAATATTTCTAAAATTGATACTAATCAAAATGCCAATTTTATAATTAAATAAAAATCAAAATGATATAATCCTAAAGATCCATTTGTATCCCCAAAACACTTGAAACAAAGTAGAAAAGGATCTTATTTATTATTATTATTATTATTATTATTATTATTATTATTATTATTATTATCATTATTATCATTATTATCATTATTATCAATGTTATTATGTTTCAAGACTAAAATCTTGCAACTATCTTAAAGTTTCATATTTTATTCTGAAAAACACACATATGCACCAATTAAAAAATCTGTATTAATATGCGTGTGAGAGTGTATTAACTAAAGAAGATGAGGGTATGGATTTGAGAATGAGTGTAAGCAGAGAGAGAAAAGAGAAAAGTGAAAAGCGAAGGAGAGATGATATAATTATAAATATATACAGGTATTCTCTTCCAATACTATTTCCTTATTTAGATCACAGTATAATTACACCATTTCCTGTTTTCCTTTCATCCCTCCAAACTTTCCTGTATGCTCCTCCTTGCTCTCTCTAACATTAATAGCCTCTCATCCAAGTACTAACCAAGAAAAATAATTCATAGCCTCTTTTTCTGTTATATGTTTTTTTATTTATATACATGCATATTATATTCATATATTCATAATTTATCACTTGTTCAATCCGTTTTATGTTACTTTTTTCTTTTTTAATTTCAAAATTTACAGATAGAAATCAAATTAACTTCATTTTTATTAGTATCCTTTGTCATATTCAACCATTTAAGTCACCAAGAATCTTAATATTAAGTCACGGGAGACTCACAAGACCTTGTTGTTAATAGAAGCATAAAAATTTATGGTGTTGGGGCTGTGAGAGGTGCCTCGGCGGTTAAGAGCACTGACAGCTCTTCAGAGGTCCTGAGTTCAGTTCCCAGCAATCACATGGTGGCTCACAACCACCTGTAATGGGATCTGATGCTCTCTTCTGGTGTGTCTGAAGGGAGCAACAGTGTACTTATGTACATAAAATAAACTTTTAAAAAATAGTTTAAAGAATTTAAGGGGTTAAGGTAGAGAATAAAATCTCACAGGAACTGAAAGAGCAGCAACAAAACCATGTCAGGCCTCATTGAAAACTGTAGCCAAAACTATGTTTCGAATACTATCATTCTACCTGCTTTTATAAGTGAATGGAGCTTGTTTTAATTTCAATTATTCCTGTGTAAAACATCTTGAACATAAGCAGTCTAGGAAAATAATGGATTGGTGCAGCTGTCAGTTCCAATTTACAGTCCATCATGGAGGCAAACATGAAGTAGGAACTTAAGTCAGGCATGGGCATAGAAAAATACACCCATGTTAATTTTCTGCTTTTAACGCTCAGAAAACTTTCATTATACTTACATAGCTCATAACCAAACTTACAGAATGTGCCACACAGGGTGGGCTGGGTCAAATGACAATGCAGACAACCCCCAAAACATATGTCTGGAAGCCAATCTAATGTAAATAGTTCTTCAATTGAAACACTTCACAGGTGAATAGACATGTGAGAATTTGATGTTTAAAAATATGTCATAGAAATTAAACAGCCCTGTGAACATAGTAGGTTTTTAAATTGGTTTAAAAAAGCTAAAATTCATATATATATACATATGTGTATATATACATATGTGTGTATATATATATACATATATAAATAGTAGTTGCTGCTCTTTCATACATATAAATCATATATATATATATATATATATATGATTTCTAAATACAACATACTCCAGTCTATATGTGACTTCCATTTTCATGTATATGATTTCAGGACTGACAATTGATATTTGATAACTAATTCTGAGGGCTTATTCCTAGGGAAAACTATTTCTCCTGGTCTCAGTATTCACTAGTTGTCTGTATGTCTTTGTCTAGGGTTGGGACCTATTGAGATTTCCCCAATCATTTTAGTGTATCAATTTTTGTCATCTTTGTGCAAATCTTGCTTAGTCACTAATGACAGCTGTGAGATTGCTTCTCCTATAAATATAAAAGCTACAACTATGAACTTTCTTTTGCCAGACATTCACACTTTGTTTACTAATAAATATGTTTTTCATATTTAGAAATTACAGTTTCTTTTTCACATTTTTCTATCCTCACATGACAGACTATTGCAATCATTTAAAAATTGTTATTGGCCAGAATTGCTTTATGATCACACTTCCCTTAATCGAGTAACTAGAACCTATTTGCTATTTCAAATATTTATCATCATATTGACTTTTTTTGGAATACTTACAACACTTCAAGCATTCATACTATTATATCTTGAATTGATCTAAAAGATATTGAACACAGAATCAATATGTTTATTAATCTCCAGAATTCTAGACACTATTAATATCTGGTTTGGAATATATAAACAAAGTACTCAATGAATGAGAAAGAATATTGCTATAACTAGATCTTGATTCCAGCAATCGAATACCTCTGGAAAGATAAAAGATTGCAATTGGAGAAAATCTAAAACACTTTCTAATGTGCAAGCCTTGATTTTGTTTAATTACGGGCTTAACATGCCACAGGGAGGGTAAGACAGAGTGTACCTTTTTTGTACTGATGCTTGAACTTAAGTCTAATGCATGAAAGACAAGCCTGAATTAAAGTAGCTTGGAATTCTTTTGTTTGTCTCCTCCGTTCTTCCAAACTTGCCTGGAAAGCCAGATTTGAGGGGGTGAGGGTGGGAGGCAGAAAATTAAGCAAAGACTAGGAAATAAGGGATTGGGGGCGAAGTGAGAGAGATTTAAGATGGAAAAAGAGAAAATGCAAGGAAATTAGCAATTGTGATTAAATGACTACATTTTGCAAAATTATGTTTTCAATCTACTTGATGCAATGTTAAGGTATATTTTTTAGATGAAGTAATATGTTATACTGCAAACTTTTGATAAATATTATCTTCCGGTTTTATCCATAAAATATCAAGGTATCATCAATTAATTACCATAAGAAAGTTCAACAGGGTGCTGGTTGAGCCCTGAGGAAGGGCCATTTTCCTGAGGATTAGGTAGAGGTTCTCCTTGATCAACAACTGAGGACAGAAGGTAGTCCTTATCCTTCCAGCTCACAGTGGAACATTTCAGGCCCTGCTGCCCATCTTTGATAGGCAGGCTTTGCCTTCCGGGTTGCGAACCGATCTGACAGAAATACAATCTGAACACCTGTTTCATACAAGAAACTGGCATTCTTTCACACACATTGACTTAGTACACTAGTCCAGAACAATCTGTGAGTCTCTCTATGGTAACAACAACAAATGAATAGATGTGGAGAAAGATACCGTACAGAAGTCAAGTCAGGTGAAGGTTTTCAGGAATACAACACTTAACATGCACTGCTGTATATCAGCAAATGTAGAAGAATAAAGTCATAGCAGCAAGCATAGGGTCTTACCGACATGATAATGACTTATTGTGTAGAGATCCTAGTGTATGAACATTATGTGCAATGGTGTATACCAATTATCAAGAAGTCTGTAACGTTGTTTACCTGCAGTAATCCCAAAGGATTGAGGCCAGGTGAATAGCCACAGTAAAGAGAAGGGTAGGGCAGAGGAGAAAGAGAAAGGCAAAAAAGATACAGACACTGCAAAAAAGATTGAAAGAGTGTATATTAGCTTTAAATAATAATGCCTATATTTCCCAGAGATAATAAAAAGCCTCTTCATATATAATAGCAGTTTGTAAATTGAATTTACAAAATTGTAGAAGAGTCCCAAGTTTGTCATCAGAAAGAATATTTTCAGTTTATGAATTTATGGGCATTATTTGTGATCATTTGTCAGTATTTTGGTATTTTACTTGCCAGTAAAACATGGCCAAGAGAGTGTTTTATTTATTAATGTACATTTCCAGTTATTGGCAGCTGTTCTAGATTACCTTGTAGTTGTTAAGGTTCTGTAGCAAGAATTTTTTGTTTGTTTCGAATGAAGTGTAAGAAACATGTAAATGGCTAGTTTGGTCCCATCATCAGATACAGGTGGATATGAGTGTAGAATTCTAATATCCACAGCTGGCTAACTTTTTGTTACATTAGGAAGTTTTCTTACTAACTGATCTAACTTATTCTTTTGTGCCTCACCATACTTAACTCTAAATAATGCTTCCAGGACAAAGTGAATACGAAATGAAATAGTGCCATATTTCAAAAGTAAAAGATCCAAAAATTCAAGAGCAATTCAGCAAACAGATACCAATAGACTGGTTGGATAAAGGAAGTAAACTGCACTAGGAATGCAGGAGGCTTAGAACAGCATGTTCTTCCTAGTTGTGGAGTTGTTGGCGTGGTTGGCAGAAGTAAGGCACATTCTAGGAAGTCATTGAACCAGCACCACCCTGGAGGATATCAGACACTATTTGAAGTTGGATCACAAACAAATTGGAATATTCACAAAAATACTGTATCAAATAAATTTCTGTTCAACCACTTTTCTTCAAATGAGAAACCTATTAGGAAAATAGTTGATGACTATGCATTAACAGCCACTGGTGTTCTATAATAATATTTTAAAATATGTGAAGGGACTAAATTACAATATCTCCTTTGGAGTGAGGCATACCACTAACATGATACCAGCAAATGACCTGAACACATACAAAAGGAGTTTCCAATTAGCCTTTATTAAATTTCTTGATTCTGTGAGTTCATGGTCATGAATCAACAAAGAGTAAATGATCTGAAAGAAAACAGAGCAGATCAATAATATCATTAACATGTGGAAATGACCTGGAAAATGCAAAGCAAATAAATAATTTCAAAGATCTTAGTAAAAAATGTGACGGTAAAAATGATGAGGAAAAACTCAAAATAAATTCTCAGTGTAGCTTTTAGAGTATGTAGGTAATTAAAATTTCCTTCTGGCAAAAGAGAGGAACATTTTTCAAATTTTGCCTCATAGAAATGGTAAACATTTGAGGAGTTAGATGATTTACTTTGCTTTAAACATTATACAATGAATGTATATTGCATGGTACCTTGCAATCCACTATGAACATATATTAAACCTATGTTTTCACAGTGTATGGACAGTTTCCTTAACACATACTTTTAAGAACCTATTAGAAAAATTATTTTTATGGTGGCAGAAGCATGTAAACCTCAGTATGAAAAATATTTTAGTATAATGTGTAAAAGATAAATTATAATCAAAATAAAAGTAATAAACATGTAAGCATGAAATGCCAATTTTACATGTTTGCTATAACTCTATAACAACAATGGCTCTTACTATCTCAAATGCACAGACATAATATAATCTTATTGATAAGTGTGATAGGATATTTCTACATATCTTCCCAGTAAACAAAATGCATAATAGTTGTTTAACTCACAAGTGTCTGTAAGTAAAAATAAATAAATACTAGTCCTACCAACAAATATATTTTCCACAAACAATGAATAGAAAACCTCTTGAAAAAAAATAAATATCAAAAAGTGTGTGCATGTACACATATACACATATGTGTATACATATTTTATAAAATGCCATATATCATCTCAGAAAGGAAACATACACATATAACATACACACACACGCGCGGGCGCGCACACAGACACACACACACACACACACACACACACACACATGCACACACACTGTACAATGAGATATTTTTGCAGGCAGAGCAGCCAAAAATTTCCAAGAAGAGTCAAAACCTCATTCAATGCCTTAGTAAAAATACTATTTAAAAATGAAGACTAAGTCTCCTTTCTTATATGAAATAAATTCCAATTAGTTCATGGAACCATCGTGTTTAAATTAAAAAGTCAAAAATTCTAAGACTTGATATTATTCTATTTTTCTTGAAATCAAATTTTAATAGACTATATTTCAATTATGGTTTCCCAAGATTCTTCCCATTTCCCCATTTATCAAAATCTACACCCTTTCCTTCTCTCTCTCATTAGGACACAAACAGGCATCTAAACACTAAAAATAATAAAATAGTTAGATAAAATGAAAAAAAAATAAACAAGAAAAGGACAAAACAAGCAAAGAAAATGCTCAGGAAACACAAGACTGGAAACTATAATATAAAAGCAAAGGGCCATAAAGTTAAAAAAGAAGAAAAGAAAAAATTCAGACAAAACATAAAACAAAGAACGCTGTAAAAGGCAATTGAGCTCATTTTGTGTTGGTCGTCTACTTCTGAGCATGTGGCCTGGTCTTCAGACTGGTTAGTCCGGCAGGCCCAATGTATTTATTAATAAAGTGACTGTTGCAGCATGCGCTGGGCCTGCACAAACCTGAACCTGATGGGTTCCCATTGCTGGGAAGTCAAATAAAAACAAGTCTATATCACTAACTCTAGCTTAACTTTAAAAGATTCATACATTATTGGTTCCTCAAAATATACAGAACTAGTCAGTTCTACGTTTTCCCCATATTTCCATGAATACATGGTTGCTAATACTGACTGTCAAACTTAGCAGTATCTAGAAGCATCTTGAATTCATGCCTCTGGGAAAAACTTGCCAGATACTAATTTACCTTAGTTTAGCCTCTGGAATGTCTTTAATAGAAAATCTATGGTAGGCTACATAAGTTAGGTGTCATCAGCCTGATTTTGGGTACCACGATTCCATAGACAAAGGTACTAGACTACATAAACAGGGGATGCTCACTTAGCAAAAATGTTCATTGCTCTCTGATTTCTGATTGGGGATGTCAGCCATTGCCTACTGTCTTTACCATACTGCCTTTTCTACCACGTATAACTGTGTCCTCTCAAACTCAAGCTAAAATTTGGTATTTTTTAAATTTTATTTATTTTATGCAGGTGAGTACACTGTCACTGTCCTCAGACACACCAGAACAGGGAAAGAAATCCCATTATAGATGGTTGTGAACCACCATATATTTGCTGGGAATTGAACTCAGAACGTCTGGAAGAGCAGTTAGTATGCTTAACTACAGAGCCATCTCTCCAGCCCCTAAAATAAGATTTTTTTTAATTTTTTAATTCCCAGCCTTTTTTATTGGTTATTTTACTTATTTACATTTCATGTTATCCCCCTTCCCAGTTTCCCCTTCAAAAAACCTCTATCCCATCTCCCCAACCCCTGCCTCCATGTGGGTGCTTCCTCACTCACACACCCACCCACCCACACCCTCCTGCCTCCCTACCCTGGCGTTCCCCTATACTGAGGAATTGAGCCTTCACAAGACCAAGGGACTGTCCACTCGTTGATGGCTTACAAGGTCATCCTCTGCTACATATGCAGCTGAAGCCGTGGGTCCCTCCAGGTGTATTCCTTGGTTGGTGGTTGAGTTCCTGGGAGCTGGGGTGGGGGGTCTGGTTGGTTGTTATTCTTCCTATGGGGTTGCAATTCCCTTCAGCGCCTTCAGGGGACAACTATACCAGGCTCCTGTCAACAAGCACTTCTTGGCTTCAACAATAATGTCTGGGTTTGGTGTATGCCAATGGGATGGATCCATAGGTGGGACACTCTCTATATGGTCTTTCCTTACATCTCTATCCCACTGTTTGTTCCTGCCTCCAGCCATCTCAAAAATATTCACCCACAATTATCCCAAGCCTATTTTTTAATTTTATTTTTCATGGATATTTTATATATTTTCATTTTAAATGCTATCCCCCTTTTTCCTCTCCCATACTCCCTCCCCCTTCCATAGAAGTGGGAGCTTCTATGAGGATGCTCCCACTCACAGCCCCACTCCACCCTCAAAGCTCTGGCATCACCCTACATGGGAGAAACAGGCGATCACAGGACCAAGAGCTTTTCCTCCTATTGATGCTAGGCAATGCCATCCTCTGCTACATATGTGGCTGGAGTCATGGATATGGTTGGTGGTTTAGTCCCTGGGAGAACTGGGGGATCTAGTTGGTTGATATTGTTGCTCTTCCAATGGGGTTGCAGACACCTTCAGCTCCTTTTCTCTGACTTCTCCATTGTGGCCCCCTTGTTCAGCCTAATGGTTAGCTGCAAGCAGCCTCATGTGTATCAGTAGGGTTCTGGCAGAGCCTCTCAAGAGACACCCATATCTGGCTCATGCCAGCAAGCACTTCTTGGCATCAGCAATAGTGACTGGGTTTGGTGGCTGCATATGGATGGATCCCCAGGTGGGTCAGTCTCTGGATGACCTTTTCTTTAGTACCCGTTCCACACTTTTTCCCTGTATTTCCTCCCATGAGTACTTTGTTCTCCTTTCTAAGAAGGAATGAAGCATCTACATTTAGATCTTCCTTCTTCTTGGGCTTCCCAGGATTTGTGAATTTTTTCTTTGGTATCCTAAGCTTTTGGCCTAATATCCAGTTATCAATAAGGTCTTACCATTTGTGTTCTTTTGTGACTGGTTTACTTCACTCAAAATGATATTTTCTAGTTCCATCCATTTGCCTAAGAATTTCATAAAATCATTGTTTTTAGTAGCTGAGTAGTACCCCACTGTGTAGATAAACCACATTATCTGTCTCCATTCTTCTGTTGAAAGACATCTGGGTTCTTTAAAGCTGCTGTGAACCTAGTGGTGCATGTGTCCTTGTTATATGTTCTAACATCTTTTGGGTGTATGCCCAGGAATGGTATAGCTGGGCCCTACAAGGCCATACTCTGTTACTTATGCAGTTGGAGAAATGGGTCCTCTCTGGGTGCAGGCAGAAACGGGAAGGACCCTGTTCCAGACTGCTCCTTGGTTCTTGTGTCTTGAAGGCCAGATGCTGATCCTGTGTCACAGCTCTCTGTACCCAGATACCTCTGGGAGAGTGCTGGATTCTCAGAAGTGCAGACAATCCTGAGAGCACAGGTGAGACCACCACTTCTGCTCACATTCCTGGCACAGGAGGAATCAAAATATGATACTTAAGTGGCCCTTTTCACATATTCTATAAATACAATGAGAAAAATAACTGATAAACACACTTCAGATTTGAGAGTGAGACACCAACAGACATAATGTAGTTACAAATTTAAATAAATTTCTTCAGATACTACATTTTGGGCAATTTTCTAAAAATATTTTGCACTGTATTATTTTTATTACTTATACTCAGGATTATCCCCTATATGGATTTTCATGGATCTTTGAAAATATTTTTTGCAATTTACAAATTGTTGAAATTTTAATCATTTATATGATTTTTGTCTAGTGTGAACTCTTGTGGAGTAGCTAAAAATTTCTAAACATTTATTCAAAAGATTTGTCACTATAGTGCCTTCTTTTATGAACGTGAATTTAACTCAGGAGAATAAGGTGTTCACATATGCTTTAAGTTGACAGAATTAGTACTTTTTGTTCTCATAATGAAACCATCCTACTTTCCACATCTAGCGCTTACTGTGCAGTATGAGTTCTTCATGTTTGTGAAAAAACTGGGTCAAACAACAGCTCCTTACATCACTGATGAAGGTAGGCTTTCTTCGAAGTGTTGGTTCCTTCATGTTTTCTGGGAAATCTGATGTCATTGTAGGCTTTCCCTTTTTACTTATATGATGAGGGCACAAAAGGTTTTACTCCAGTCTAACTGCATCAATCTCTTCAAATGTAACTGGAAGAAACAAAAGTCACTCCACATATGTTGGACATAAAGACGTTGGTAATTTCCATTGTCTAAGAAAGAAGTTGGTATCACTGAAGGCTGTGTCATCTATATTTACTCGCCAGTGATGGAAAACAAAAATGACGCTTTTTCTAAATTGTAGACATATATAGACTTCCTGTGCACTATGAATTCTTAATACCTTCTGGAGGAACCAAAAATACCAGAGGCTTTCCTCCATTGCTTAGATACATAGTGCTTCTTTCCCCTGTGAGTTCGTTCATGTCTTTGAATGCTACTCAAGGAATAGAAGACTTTCAAACACTGCTTTCATCCATCAGTTGTTTTTTTCTTTTCCACTGTGAGTTCTCCCATGTGTTCTCCCATATCCCCTAAAGACTTTCCAATACTGCTTATAGTCATGGTGTTTGTCTTCAGAGTAATGTCTTTGATGTTGCTGAAACATGAGGGATAACGAAACATTTCTGAATAGCTTATGTTGTGTGGCTTATTTCCATAATCCTGACTCGCTTGTGGTTGATATCATATGTAAGAAATGAAGGGATACCCTGGGACAAAGCACAAAGAAGGACTTGTTCATACAATCAGCTTTCATCTGGTTACATTCCTGGAAGGGTTTCAGTGTTGACAATAAGATCTTGTGTCAAAATGAAGTTTTAGGCTGACTTCGCTTTTTACATTCAAAGTCACTCAACCACAAGATATAGCTTTGCCCTAGATCTCTGTTAGTTCTTATCAGGGGTCTGCTTGTCCTAGATTGTGTGCAATTGCTAGGTTCCTCAGATTTCAGACCTTGCCTCTTGAAGAACTTCTCTTGAGAATGATGAACAATACTTATTCCTCTAAGGGTAACATTCCGAGCCATATTATCAAATTTCATTGATGTTATTTCCTGCTTCTTGGGTATCCATTAAACTCTCAGTACATTTTGAGGTCTTTGGAGACACATAGCAAAAGAGACAGAACTGCCTGGAGTTACCTACTTTCAAGAGCTAAGACAAGGTCATGAGTGTATATATGACTGTGAAAGTTATTTTATTATATAAGTTCAAAATTAAATTTAGGAATGTGTGTGTGTGTGCGTCTGTGTGTGTGTGTCTGTGTGTGTGTGTGTCTGTGTGTGTGTGTGTGTGTGTGTGTGTGAGAGAGAGAGAGAGAGAGAGAGAGAGAGAGAGAGAGAGAGAGAGAGAGAGAGAGAGAGAGAGGTGTGTGCCACACTCCACATATGGATGTTTTCCTCCCACTATTGAATTTTCTAGGAATCAAACCCGGATTGTCAGGCTTGGCAGCAAGGACTTCTACATACAGAACCATCTAATTACCATACAAGAAAAACAAAATAAAGTGAAAATTTGTTTTAAATAACATTTTACTATGTTCTTAAAAATAATGCCTTCAGTTGAAGAACATGATTGATATAACAGGTAAAATATAGATATTTGTTTCATATGCATAAATTAGAAATAATAATGTTACTCGAAATTGTACATGTATACAAAGGAAAATTTCAATATTTAATAAAGTACAATGAAGAGTGAATTATATTGTGGTTTTAAACAACATACAATATAGTAAATAAAGAACTGCAGGTCATTAATGAATAGGTAAGGAATACTGGAAGAAAAAAAAGGAATGAAAAACAGAAAAGACAAAACAGCAACAGAAAAAAAAAAAACAAACCAACTGTAAAGCCTTAAGACTGAATGTCATGAAATTAGAAATTTTGCCTATCTCAAAATATGCCCAGCTGAATAGATTATTAACATTCAATCCCAGAATCTAACAAACATCCCTTTTCACAGTATCCCCAGCAGCTAGTACACTACCATCAGAAATTTGGTTATCATAATAGCACTGGATTAATCAATCACACTATAATTTCAATGATGAAGGAACTGCTTCTCAATTGAACTAATATAAGCCCTCAATTCTGCATTCAGACAAACCGTAAAGAATAACATTTTGATCTTCATAAATTCTTAGTGATTTTATTTTGTTAGTGTCTGTACTTGTAAAATATTGAGAGATCAGTTGCTTTCCTCTTAAGAGAGCAAAACTGAAGAAAAAAGAAGCAGGTTAGAAGGTTTTGAACATAGAATCATGAAAGGAATCTCTCCAAATGATTTAAAAAGCTCCACATTATGGGAAAATTTTAGGAAATAAATCACTTAATGTAGACGCAAAAAATAAAGATGTCTCAAGAAAATCAGTGATTCTTATGTAAAGTAGTTTTGCTTCTGACCAACTCTCACTGCAGAGGCACCAATCTAATGAAAAGAACCAGAAGAACATGTATTTACATTCACTGTATGGTGAGCAACTGTCCTGGTCCAGTGTAACCTATTACCTATTCAATCTGATTATTTTGAAAGTGAAAAAAAAAAACACACACACACACACACACACACACACACACACACACACACACACACACACACACACACCCCAAACTGGAATTAATGCTGTGCTATTGAAAAAAAAAAATGGTCCTAGATGCATTGTGGGGTTTTCTTCCTGAGACAATCCTGCTCCTTAACCTGTGTTTACTTTGTTGGCAATTAAGGTGTCAGATCCAAAACTCAGCTCCTCTGGGTTGTCTACACTGCATAGTGAATTACATGGTAAATCGGAAATGATTTGAGAGAAAGTTTTCTGTGCGTATAAATCAATGATTAAGTACCTATCCTGCATTTGTGATACTCTAGCTTCAAACACTGGTACTACATAAATAGAAACAGTACAATACAATGTAATAAAACAAAGATGAGACAAAAGAGACAGGCAGGCCTGTGTTGTCTCAAGTTGCCCCAGTCTAACTCAGATTACTGATTTATTTGAATATGTAGGCATCTTCATGAACACTGCAGCCAAGTAAAGACAGCTGGTTCTAGGCCACTCAGCAAATTCCTCTATATGACAAAACAAAGTTTCAGAACCAAATATTTTGCAGTTCTATTCTTAGCAAACATTAGCACAGAATGTGATCACTCAGTATTTACCTTATGAAGAATTTTGAGAAAAGAAATTGAGAGCTGTGCACTTGTCTGATCTCATAAGAAACTCTAAATAATTTTAAAAATTACAATAAAAGATATTTTGGTTACATAAACACAAGAAAAATAGCTGAATTATTTTAAAGTTTTCCCCAGTTGAAAGGAAATTAGAGTTGGGGCTGAGAAGCACTTAAGAAAATGTTCAAAGTCCTTCAACATCAGGGATATGCAAATCAAAATTACCCCGAGATTTCACCTTAGACCAATCAGAATGGCTAAGATCAAAACCTCAGATGACAGAATATGTTGGCAAGAATGTGGAGAAAAAGGATCTCTCCTCCATCGCTGGGGGCTTGCAAACTGGTACAACCATTCTTGAAATCAATCTGGAGTTTCCTCAAAATTGAAAGTAGATCTACCTGAAGACCCAGCTATATCACTCTTGGGCATATCCCCAAAGATGTCTCACCATGCCACAGGGGCATGTGTTCCAATATGTTAATAGCAGCCTTATGCATCATAGCCAGAAGTTGAAAACAGGCCAGATGTTTCAGAACAGAAGAAAGGAAGAAAATGTGGTTCATTTACATAATGGAATATTACTCAGCTATTAAAAATGAGGATATTATGAGTTGTGAAGGCAAATGGATAGAACTATAAAATATCATCCTGAGTGACGTAACTCAGACCCAAAAGGACATGCATAGTATGTAATCATTAATAATTGGATATTAGCAAAAATGAAAAAAAAATTAGCCAGGATAAAATCCACAGAACTCAAGAATGTTAACAAGTGAAGCGCCCAAGTGAGGATGCCTCAATCTCATTTGGGAAGGAAGAAAAGCAACCATGGAGGGGGGAGAGGGAGAGCGGGAGCGAGGTGGGAAAGGGAATAGGGATGGCGAGAGGGGAATATAATCAGGTATTAGAGTTGGGGACTGGGACTCAAGCCCAGAGGACCAGTAGAAAGATTGGAAATGGATAATCTCTGGAGGTAGGCTGTGGTGAGACCCTATAAATGTACCAGAGACCTGGGAGGTAAGAGACTCTCAGGACTCCAAGAAAGGGACCTTAGATGAAATGTCCTATAGTGGGGAGAGGGAACTTGCAAAGTCCACCTCCAGTAGAAGGACAGGGAATCCAGTCGAGGGATGGAGTGGACATCCCACAATCCAAAACTCTGACCCAGAATTGTTCCTATCTGAAAGTACTGCAGGGTCAAAAATGGAGAAGAGCTTTGAGGGAAAGGAGGTCCAGGAACAGTCCTAAATTGGACTAGCTCAAGGAGAGGCCCCAAGGCCTGATACTATTACTGACACTATGTTGTGCTTACAAACAGGGACCTGTCATGACTGTCCTCCTAAAGGCCCAACAAGCAGCTGAAAGACTCAAATGCAGATATTTACACCCAACCAATGGACAGAAGTCAGTGACCCCTGTGGTTGGATAAGGGAAAAGCAGAAGAAGCCGAGGAGGAGGGCAGCCCTATAGGAAGAGAAGCAGTCTCAAATAGCCTGGATGCCAGATATTGTTCTGACACTAGGTCTTCCACCATGCAGCATACACCAGCTGATATGAGGCCCCAAACATTTATACAGCAGAGGAATGTTAGGTCTTGACTCAGTGAGAGAAGATGCACCTAACCCTCAAGAGACTTGAGGTCCTAGGAAGTGGGGAGGTTTGGTGGGGTGGGGGTTGGGGTTGGGGACATCCTCTTGGAGACCAGGGGAGGAGTTATGAAGTCTGGAAATGTCAGAGGGCAAACTGGGAGGGGGATAAAGACTAGAATGTAAAAGAATTTAAAAATATCTTCAGTACTTCAAGTGGGAAAGAAATGTTGTTATCACCACTATTCTAGGCTGAATCCCATGGATACTCATGCTCCTGGGGCCGTATGTATTAGACTATATAAAGAATATACTGGTTTTGGAAGAAAATTTTACTCTTTATAGTAGTGAAAATTGTTTCTTATGAGAATATGCTGTGAATGATTTCCAGTTCTTTAAGTAACCCAAATGGTTTTAGCTTCCCAATTCATTCTAATAGGCAGACACAAAGGTACAAAGAGAACAAGCCAGTTCACTGAATCTGTTCCACTAATGACTACAGTCAAGAGAGTCACACCTTGTCACATCAGCTGTAGCCTTTGTCCTCCTAAACTGCCTCTCAGGAATAAATTGAAACTAGTGAAATAGGCCATATTCACTTGGCTTTGAGGACTGTGGTCCTTTGGCTCTCTAAATGTCATTTCTTAATCTCTAAAAATAAGTAGACAGGGATGTTTAAAGTACCTAATGTCAATATGTGTCAGCAATTTACAAAAATTTATATAATAGGATTTTTTTGGATCCACCAATAGCACTTTTTTTTGAGATGTTAGTTAGAAACCTAAACACAGACCGACAGATGCAGCAGGAACCTTTCTCTAACTTTTGACTCTTGTAACTCCACAGAGCTGAACTGAAGACTCTTATAATTAGGGACAATTGAATGGCAGCGTGCATTGCAATGGGAATTGCAGAATGTGGTGAGATCCACCAATACGCTCACCTATGTGCAGTAGGAATTGAGAAATTGGAGAGGCAATGAGTTTCTAGGCCTAATAGGACAAATGTAATTAACTGAATATTAAGTCTTCGTTCCCACAGGATGACAAGGAAAATTGGCCTTTAACAAAATAGCATAATTCAGTCAATAATCATACTGAATTGGTGAGCATAATTCAAAAGTGAAGGCTGCCAGTAGATTCACTGGAGAGCTCATGCTCCTGAATACTGTGCTGACTACTTTAGGTGGTGAATTATCAGTAATATATTTTTCCATAACCCATAGATTTTCTAAACTTAGGAATTACAGGTTTTGAAGGTCCTAGGAGGGCATCCACCTTGTAATGAAATACAACCGAATAACAAATTAAAAGTCTTTCAAGGTCAAAAGGAAAATCTGTTCCCCAGGATCACTGGCTTCCAGCTGTATTTTAAATCAAAGGCAAAATTAAAACAGCAAATACTACTTGAAGAAAGTGTTAGCTCTTTTAATCACTGAAAATTCAAATTTTAATACTCAGTTAATTAGTAGCTGGCACATCAAATGATATATGGTGCCAGATCTAGTTAAAAAAACAGAATATTAAAAGAAAATAATGTATGAGTAGGTGCAGAAGCTTTTTAAGTAAACAGAGACCAGTAAGACTCTGTATTGCACTGGGGTTCTAAATACATCAAGATTGTATCTGGTTTCCACAGAGGATTGTATTACCTGGACGATACTTTTTATCATTAATGGATGCTGCTACCATCCCACTGCCAAAACCCTGAGCATACACTTAGGTTGAGAGAAAAATAGTAGGAAGTTTGACTGTTGTCCCAGTATTTGTTGAACTCAAAGTCCATAGACATAAAAAAAATCTATTTTGCAAAGTTTCAGAACTTTGTATCCTTTTGTTTATTTACATACAAGATTCAATTTTTAAAAAAATTAAGAATATTGAAAATGAGTCCACTAGACACTCAGTAAATAGTGTGTTTTCTTTTCATGATATCTGCTGCGTGCTGGATAATCTGATATATCCTTTAAATTGTATGAGTTCATCCTAAAATTCAAAGCTGAATAATAATTTTAAAAACTGTAAGAACAGATGGAGAACTTCTAAACTAGCCATGCAGGAGGAAGCCGGGAAACTTGGAAAACTAAAAGCTGCAGGAAAAACCAATTTACAACCCACAGAAAGGGTGTCCCCAGAACACACTGTACTTAACTTTAAAATGTGGAGAAATGAAGAGAGAATCTGAGGTACTTAGAATTACCAATTACACATTCCTGGGGGATCAGGTTTTCACTACCAAATATCTCTTGGAAAGAGAAAGGAAAAGGGGTTTCTTTTCAAAAATTAACAAAAATTCCTCTGACAACTATCCAACAGTATTTTTAACTGTGCATATCTTGAATTATAAAAGGAATGGCTTATGTACTAAACACCTAGTTTGTGAATGTGAACACATGAAACTTTCGAATAGTTTCTTTGGGCAATGTTTTGCTAGTCGCTACTCCTTGTTATTGTTTGAAGGGTGGGCAGACTTAAACTTCAGTGGAAAAAAATGAGCAAATTTTAATCCAGTATCATGGCTGCTCTGACAAGGAATCTCATCCAAAGACGTAACTCTGTCTCTGCTGGAATACAGACACAGGTTAAATCCCAGAAGACCTAGGCAAGCAGATCTTTGTGTTCAAGGGAAGCTTGCTATAGAGCAAGTTTCACGTAAAGAAAAACATAGGTCCAGGAGTGGTGGTACATGACTCTCATCCCAGCTGTCAGGAGACAGAAGCATGTAGATCTCTGAAATCTAGTCACTTGGTTGAGTAGGTGAATTGAGAAGCACTACAGTGCAGTGGATTTCATGACAGTTCAGTTTGTAGAGTTCAGAGACAGTTTCTACAGGGACCGATTACAGAGACAGGTCCCAGAAAGAACAAGCTAGACAAAGGTGAAGACAAAACAAACCAGTGAATGAGGAGCGAGAGATTAAAACAGATGGCCAGATCAGTCTGTGGCAAAGCAGAGCAGTTGAGTATGAGGCACTGAGAGAAGCCAGATTGAATCAATCTCGCAGAGAGTTTGAGCCAGAACGTGTGAGTTGAACCAGCCAGCCAGAGTTCAGAACTAGCTAATACAGGCCAACTTATTCAGCAGTAATCCTCCGAGATAACAACTACATCAGGGGACTAAAAACTACATTGACACAGTGCTACTCCTTCTCTGTGTGTAACAACCAATTAGGAACAGGAAGCAAGGTGCAGATTAAGGTGCCTTTCTGCTCATATATTTCCTTCTTTCTGCTTTGCTTGTGGTACACACTGATACTCATGGTACATTCCGGTAAGGAGGTTTTTGATCAGTGAGAACATCCAGAGAAGTAACTTTTTGAGCAATCTTACATAGATAAGTTACCCTAGCTTAATCTTCTCCTAACAAAACCTGACAAATGCGCATCTACCACCCACCACAAACACTTTGGGATATAATCAGAATTCTGAGGCTCATCCAAAATTTCCTTTATTATTTCCTTTCCTTATTTACTTTAAGTAAAATGTACATGCATTTTCAAGATAGTTATGACAAAATGAGCTTGTTAGTGTTCTCCATTCTCTTTTGTCTTTCGTCTATTGTCCATTTTATAGTTCTCAAAGATTAAAAAAAGGACAAATTACTATTTTTGATATATAAATAGAAATTATGCCATAGTTTTTTATTGTTAATTATTGTACCAACCAACTGTAAATAAAGCTTAGAATTTGTAAGTCCTTTGAAGGGCACCTTCTACCTGTAATGATTAGCTATGATTGCCAACATGGCATTAACTAAAATCATTTGGGAAGAGAGTCTCAAAGATGGATTGAAGTAGTAATATTTTAATCTGTTCTAAACTTCCCAGGGGGTACATGTGCATGTTCCACCCTAACTTCCCAAATGTTTAGGATTCAAGAAGGAAAAAAAAACAACACACACACACACACACACACACACACACACACACACACACACACACACACACACACGCACGCTCGCAGCCTTTTATTTAACATGCCTTAAACAGCTCAGTGGCTGAGCACTGGGATATTCCTGAATTATTACTTACTGAAACCTATATTTCATCTCTGCTACCTCAGATCCTATTAGGGGGACTGCTCTCTGGGGCTGCTCTTCCCCAATTCTTACATAGTTTATGCTTTCTCTCCTTCAGCTCTCAGGAGGCAATTCTAAAACTTCACCTCATCCCTTGCTTGAGGAATCTTAAGTCTCACCTCTTTCTCCCTGCCCAGTCATTGACCTCCAGAAACTTTTATTCACCAATGAAAGCCAACTAGGAAAAGGGATTCTCGGCGTCTTACAGGCAGATGTGTGGGTTCACATGTATTTTAGGGAGTAGAACTAACAGAAATAGCATTAGAACCAATACAAAACAATTGATCATGTAAATCAAGTTGGCCTGTGGACATGTCTGGAGATAGTGCCTTGAGTGACTTGATTTATAGAAGAATCGGCCTCATGTCTGTTGCACCATTCCTTGGATTAGGGGACAGGAGTACACAAGAGTGAAGAAAGACAGCTGAGAACTACACAAACATGTATCCACCTTCTCTCGGTTGAGTCTTGTCCTTGACTTGGCTGAAAATTGTAAGTTCAACAAATCTTTTCTTCCTAAACCTTGCTTCTATCAGAATAAATTACCACATCCTCAGAGATAAAAGTAGAAGATCCTCCAAACTATAATATATATATATATATATATATGCAGTTATGCTGCTGCACCCATTTAATGCTTCCACTTCCTAAAATTCAAGTTCTATGAGAATCAAGTTTCATCACTCACAAATGCAGAAGACTCAAGAAAAAAATTGATACTTCAGATTTTCAAATTGAAGGCTTTCATTGTTAGCCTATAGGATTCTGACTTTGGTTTTGAAAATATAAGTGGGTGGAAATAACCATTATTTATAGGACTGTTATAAATATCAATAGATCATATACAGACAGCAGAGTGTTTAACAAACACTAAGTTATTATCAATGTCTTTCCATTTAGCACCTACTGTTATCTTAAAATTATTATTAAAATGCATATTCCTCTCTGTCTTATAATAAACATTTTCTGTATTTCACAAAGAAGAGGTAGTGCACGAGAACAGAAGTACTTGTTTCATTTCCATTGGGGGTTAGTGGAGTACTCAGGAGTTTTAGTGAGGTTGTTTTGAATTTTAGAACACAAGCATAAACTCCTAAGAAATCAGTTTTCTGATTTTTCTCTCACATGATCTTGATTTTTATGATTAAATTAATTTCCTTCCGTTCTTCAGCATGTCCTTTCTCAAAATCCTCTTGCAAGGCACATGACCCTTCTATGGTCTGATTTTTGCTTCTTCTGCTCAAAGGTTTTCCACATTCAACAAGTGTGACTACACTAAAATAATTTGAAGTACTTTACTTTCCTCCTCAATTATTCTTTTCTACCATTTTTCTCCCTCTTCACTTGAAGGACATTTTTTTGGTATTCGCTTCAATAACCTTATCTCTTAATTACTTATAAAACTATTTGCTTCATGTTTTATGAATACATTGTTAGTTTAAATCTGTAATGTGAGGCAACATGAAACAGTTTCTTGACTGGAGGTGGCTATACTTGTGGTCTTGCAACTACAAAATTTAAATAATGTGTTGTGACTAGTTTTGTGTATCAACTTCACACAAGCTGGAGTTATCACAGAGAAAGGAGCCTCCCTTGAGGAAATGCCTCCATGAGACCCAGTTGTCAAGCATTTTCTCAATTAGTGGTAAGAGGGGGAAGGCCCATTGTGGGTGCTGCCATCCATGGGCTTGTAGTCTTGGGTTCTATAAGAAAGTAAGCTGAGTAAGCCAGTAAGCAAACCAGTATCATCCCCCATGGCCTCTGCAGCAGCTCCTGCTTCCTGACCTGCTTGAGTTCTAGTCCTGACTTTCTTTGATGATAAACAGCAATGTGGAAAGTGTAAGCTGAATAAACCCTTTCCTCCCGAACTTGTTCCTTGGTCATGATGTTTTGTGCAGGATTAGAAACCCTGACTAAGACAAATGGGTACCAGCATAGTGGGGTATTCCTGTGACAACCTGACCATGTTTTGGGGAGGACTGTAGAAGGACTTTGAGCCATTGGAATGTTACAAGCTCTGTGGGATGTCCTGTAGGACTTGGGACATAATGTTGAGAACAGTGCAGAAGATGGAGTCCTGGTTTGTGAAATTTCAGAAGAAAGATTGAAGACTCTTATCAGGACTGTTGTCATTTTAATTTTGAAGATTCTGTAGTTTTGGTTTGAGGGGGTTGAAGAATTAGCTGTGATTAACAAGACATCAGGACTGCTAAAGCAAAATCTTTGCACTACTGGGACTATTGATACTGGTCAGCTGGAGCTAAGAAATTAGTGGTGATTAAGAAGAGACCAGCATCATTGAGGTGGGATATTCTGGGAAGTGTTTTCTGAGAGCAGAAAGAGGCTCTTTTCCAGAGATGGCCAAGATTGTACCTTTTGCTGTGGCTGTTCTAGGTGTAAGAGTCACCTAGGCCATACTGGCTTTGAAGGCATGAAGGGATCATGGAGAACAGCGAAGCTGGGCACTGTGAGAGGCCATGGAAGGCCATTGGTGAAGGTGTAGCCTCAGTTGTAATTGGTGGCCCAGGACTGAAGGGGTCATGCAAAGGAGTTGAGGCTTGGCATCATGAAGAGAGCCTATGATGGCTATTTGTGAAGCCTAGTTGCAGTGGCAGTCAGCAGTGTTTGGGAGATGCTAGTACCATGAGATGACCAGCAAGGACAGCAGCAGTGGAGTAGAGGCGTCTTGAGCCTAGATGACAAGGTTGTGCTACATAAAGCAGAGGAGAAGTGACCAAAGCCCTTGGAAGAGCTCAGAAGATGGTGAGTGGATCCCAGACATTGGACAGTTAAAGTTTGATTTCGCTTTTGATTATGACTGTTCCATGATATTTTTACCTCTTGTAGGAAGAAAGTGTTTTAGTGGAGGCCACAGACTTTAAATTGTAAAACAATTTTGAATTTTTAAAAGAGATTGGATATTTTAAAGGGATTGAAATTTTAATATGTAAAAATTTGTAAGGACTGTGGGACTTTTACAGTTATTTAGATCTTGAGAATGAATAAGAAAGTATGGGTTGAGGCTCAATAGTGATGTGTTTGTATGTCAAGTTGACAAAAGATCAATTGTACTGTCTGGTTTTATGTGTCAACTTGACACAAGCTGGAGTTATAACGGAGAAAGGAGCCTCCCTGAGAAAATGCCTCTATGAATATCCAGCTGTAAGGCATTTTCTTAATTAGTGGTCAAGCGGGGAGGTCCCCTTGTGGGTGCTGCCATCCCTGGCCTTGTAGTCTTGGGTTCTATAAGAAAGCAAGCTAAGCAAGCCAGGGGAAGCAAGTCAGTAAGTAACATTCCTCCATGGCCTCTGCATCATCTCCTGCTTCCTGATCTGCTTGAGTTCCAGTCCTGACTTCCTTTGGTGATGACAGCAATGAGGAAAGTGTAAGATGAATAAACACTTTCCTCCCCAACTTGCTTCTTGGTCATTGTGTTTTGTGCAGAAATAGAAACCCCAACTAAGACAAAATGTAAATTTATTTCATAGAAGATGTGGCCTTCATCTGTGATATATATATATATATATATATATATATATATATATATACAATCATATCAGTAGACATTTTATAGTCTACAGTACAAAAAAGTTTGCAGTGGAAGAAGATAAATTGTGTAATGTAAATTAATGGTTGATCCAAACTAAAAATCTATTTTTGTTCTTGCCGGCTCTTCTTTCTCACGATTTGTTGATTCAATCACCTCCTTATACTTTTCCTCTTCAAATGTGTTACTGAATGTGCTTTCTGTTCTATAAAACTATAAATATTTAGGTATTATACATAGAATATACTTTAATGCCTGGACAGCTTTTAATTTCAATATAATCTATAAATTAAATTAAAAACTAATGTAATTGTTTTATTTGAATTAATCTAAATTCAGTAAAAAGCTCATGTTTTAGGTGATCATTTTTTCATGTTTTTTAAGTAGATAATACATTAACAGTTTTCATTTTCATTTATTTTAGTTTTTCTAGAAAAACTAAAATATTCCAAAAATAATATATAATTAAAACAAAATTTAAAAGAGTTTACGTCTATACTATTTTCTATTTTTAATGTGAAAAACATTTCAGAACAAAACAAGACATTCTCATTTAGATAGGAAACATGGCTGTGGATCCTGGGAGTATGAACATAAGGTGATATAATACTCTGAAATTTAAAGTTTTTAAGAGAGTGTGGGGAGAAAGATTTTGCAGCGTAGAAACTCTTGATGGTAGAATCATTGGGATGTAAGCCTAAAGCATGTCTTTACTTGGGAAATCAGAATGAACTAGATGCAGACTTCTGTGTGTTTCTGTGAACCCATGTACAAAGTGAACACAACTCAGATCAATTTAGTTATTCTAAAGATGCATAAAACAGTATTTATAAGGAACATAAAATATAACTTAATACATAGTAATAGCGTGAAAATCACTTGTTAGGCATTTGTTCAGACTGTATTGGACATTAGGGATATATCTAGACTTTCTACCTATGTTTTAAAGAGTATAAGACAAACACTCTAGAAAATATATGTATTGCTTGACTGGCATCTGAAAACCAAGAAAGGTTATTCAGCAAAGAAGTTCACTGTAGGAAAACATTCTACTTTGGTTGTTCTTTTGTATATGCCACTGTTGGTGTCCAGGAGTTGCCCCATAAACCACACAACCTCTGATCTCAGACATGGTTTATTGAATGAACACCCTAAGACTGATTGATTAGACTCCAAATATTTTTTCCAAGTCAGCTTAAAAAGGTTACCCCTCCCCCAAGCCAACATGAGCTTATACACAGGTGCTGGAAGTGATGCCCAATGGTTGGCCCTGACTCCAGCTGTTTTAGACAGAACAGTTCATATTGACTTTTAATTTGATGGTTCTTACATGAAGCTTATGGTTGTGGAATTTCTTAAGATTAGCAAACTTCATAATGTATAGAATATAACAGGGTATGTGGTCAGCAAGACCATAATCTGAGTTTTTTTTTTTTTCTGTGTTAGTGACTGGTAGGCATAATATAGCAACAATATGAGCTAGCTGGTGAGCATGGAACAGAACGTCCACAGCTTTCTTAGGGAGCAGACCTCAACAGCACACTCCCAAATCAATCTACTTGTGAAAATGGGCTTCAAATATGTCTTAGTATCAGTATTCTGGTTAAATTGTGATATTTGTCTGTTTGAAAGTCCTCTGTTATGTTTATTAAAATATGCATGTCTATGGATTAATTATTTGTCAACAAATCAATCATAGAGAATTTGTAGAAATATTCAAGTGCCTCATTAACTAGAATTTTAAATTTATGGTCCAGTGAAGTAAATTTTATAATTACTCATTTAAAAGAAAATGAAAATGGTGTGTGGTAATAAGCTTTCTGCCACTGTGGGAAAAAAAAATCTCCACAAAAATCCGTCTAAATGTAAGTAATGGGCTATTTTTCTGTCTGACACCCCCCCCCATTCAAGCCAGATTCAAGAAAGAGAAAAAGGATGCCTGAGCAGAGAGAGAGAGGAGGAGGACGAGGAGGAGGAGGAGGGGGAGGAGGAGGAGGAGGAGGAGGAGGAGGAGGAAGAGGAAGAGGAGGAGGAAGAGGAGAAAGGGAAGGAGGAAGAGGAGGAAGAGAGGGTGGGAGGGGGACAGAGAAAGAATATCAAAATATCTCAATCTTATTGGGAGTAGCATCTGGGGAGAAGGGCAGCCCTGAAACTGGGCTGGAAAGTTCACGACTCAGGGCAGGGTATGCCAAGTAAGGACTGAGGGGTATTGGCAAAACCTCAAGGCCTTGTTCTGGGGTCAGAAACCAGACATGTAGAATTATATATTTTGCCTAACAATTGCAGAATTTCTTACTGGGCTGATTTGCTTTGTTGTGTTGTGAGGCAGATTGTCTCCCTAGAGATGATGTGGACCAGAGATGAGTATCTCATGGCCTCATGGCTGCCAGAAAACAACAATGGACATTCTATTGTGTTTGTATTTTATTGCTCTTTTTATAGTCTTAAGTCTGTCAAAACTTGATGCCAAATTCTCTTTCGCCAGGCTTCTTCATTTAAGGATTTACTACAACTAAATTAATGTAATAGCTTGATACTAAATTCTAAATAGATGACCCAATTTAGTTCATTAACTCATTTGGATCCTAGAATAGTATGAGCCTTTGTTTCTCTTTCTTTTCTTTTTTCTTTTCTTTTTTTCTCCCCTCCGTCCCTCTCTCCCTCCCTTCTTTCTTACTTTCATTCCTAACCCATTGGCTATTGTTGTAGAGGTTTTATATTCTATACTTACACTTAAAAAGTAAAATGACAATATTCTAATACTCTGGATTCAGTTCTTGTCTGACTTCCAGCAGTCCCTGAAAGGCTTTCCAGATGCATGCTACCAATTATGAATTGCATTAAAGCTTCTAACATTTGTGCCCCCTATTTTTCAAAATCACTAGGTGTTGACTGACCTTCAACTGCACATACTTGAATGTGTCCTTGAATGTCCTTGTCATATCTAAATATACCATTAAGATCCCTATATAACCTAAATGTATTAAGACAGCCTTGTAAATATGCTGCATATTTTCCATGCAAAATTTTCCATCTAAATGGACAATAAAGTTATAGACCAACACCTCTGGAGTCAGACTTAGTAATCTTTCTCAACTCCTCAGTAGACTCATTCTTCATAACTAATGATAATGTCATTTTCATGGTTTTCTACTATTTTTATTGAACATGTTATGTATTTACAATTCAAATGTTATCTCCTTTCCTGGTTCCCCGTTCTCGAATCTCTCCTCCTCTGCTTCTTTGAGGACGCTCCCACTCCAGTCCACCTACTCCCAGCTCACCACCCTGGCATTCCCTACACTGGGGAAATGATTCTTCACAGGAGCCAGGACTTCTCCTCCTATTTTGCATCAGTTCATTTGATAATTTTCTAAAAGTTCGCCACTGAACATACCACAATTCTTTAAAGGTATTATTCAAATAGCAGTCATGGTCATTCAGAAACTGCCCTCCCTGGGGATCCAGCCTTTATATATGCAGCCACCAAACCTAGACATATTGATAAAGCCAAGAAGTGCTGACAGGAGCCTGACATAATTGTCTCCTGAGAAACTCAGCCAGAGCATGACAAATACAGAGGTGAATGAATGCTAGCAGCAAACCACTGAACTGAGAACAGGGTCCCCATTGGAGAAGTTAGAGAAAGGATTGAAGGAGTTGAAGGGGCTTGCAACTCCATAAGAAAAACAATACCAACCAAAGAGAGCTCCCAGGGACTAAACCACTACCCAATGACTATACATGGACTGACCCATGGATCCAGCTACATAAGTAGTAGAGGATGGCCTTATTGGTCACCAATGGGAGGACAAGACCTTGGTCCTATTGAGGCTGGACACCCCATTGTAGGGAAATGTCAGGTTGGGCAGGCATGAAGGGGGTTTGTTGGGGAGGGAAAAAAGAGAGGGGGTAGGGGACTTATGGACTGGAAACTGGGAAAGTGAATAAAATTTGAAATGTAAATAAAAATTTCCAAAAAAAAATTAAGTATAAAATAAAATTAAAAATAGCAGCCATAACTTCTTTGCATGAAAATTAAATACTACAGATCTTTCTTTTGTTGGTTAGAGGTATTTTATATTATTTGTCACTATTGTGAATAGTGTCATTTCCTTAATTTCTTTTTCAGCCTGTTTATCCTTTGAGTAGAGGAAGGTTGTTTGAGTTAATTTTATATCCAGTCACTTTGCTGAAGTTGTTTATCTGGCTTAGTAGTTCTCTGGTGGAACTTTTGGGGTCATTTAAATATCATATCATCTGAAAATAGTGATATTTTGACTTCTTCCTTTCCAATTTGTATCCCTTTGACCTCCTTTCATTAATTGCTCTGGCTAGGACTTAGAGTACTATATTGAACAAGTAGCGAAAGAGTAGGCAGCCTCATCTCTTCCCAGATTTTAGTGGGATTCCTTCAAGTTTCTCTCCATTTCATTTATTGTTACCTACCAGTTTGCTGTATATTGCTTTTACTATGTTTAGGTATGGGCCTTGAGTCCTTATCTTTCCAGGATTTTTATTACAAAGGGGTATTGAATTTTATCAAATGTTTTCTCAGCATCTAATGAAAAAATGATCATATGGTATTTTTTCTTTGAGTTTGTTTGTATAGTGGATTATGTTGATGGGTTTCGTATATTGAACCATCCCTGCATTCCTGGGATGAAGCCTAGTTGATCATGATGGTTGATGGTTTTGATGTGTTCTTAGATATGGTTTGGGAGAATTTTATTGAGTATTTTAGTGTCAATATTCATAAGGGAAAATGGTCTGAAATTCTCTTTCTTTGTTGGGTCTTTGAGTGGTTTAGGTATAAGAGTAATTGTGGCTTCATAGAAGGAATTTGGTAGAGTCCCGACTGTTTCTATTTTGTGGAATAGTTTGGATAGTATTGGTATGAGGTCTTCTATGAAGGTCTGATAGAATTTTGCACTAAACCCATCTGGTCCTGGGCTCTTTTTGATTGGGAGACTTTTAATAACTACTTCTATTTCTTTAGGAGTTATGGAGTTGTTTAGATGGTTTATCTGTTCCTGATTTAACTCTGGTACCTGTCATTTGTCTAGAAAATTGTCCATTTCCTGCAGATTTCCAAATTCCAGTTTTGTTGAATATAGGCTTTTATAGTAGGATCTGATGATTTTTTTGAATTTCCTCATATTCTGTTGTTATGTCTCCCTTTTCATTTCTGATTTTGTCAATTTGCATATTGTCTCTCTGCCCTATGGTTAGTCTGGCTAAGGATTTATCTATCTTGTTGATTTTCTCAAAGACACCAGCTCCAGATTTTGTTGATTGGTATAGACCTTTTTGTTTCTACTTGTTTGATTACAGCTCCAAGTTTGATTATCTTCTGTTGTTTATTTGTTTTGGATGTATTTGCTTCTTTTTGTTCTAGAGCTTTATGTGTACTGTCAAGCTACTAGTATATGCTCTCTTCTAGTTTCATTTTGGAGGATCTCAGAGCTACGAGTTTTCCTCTTAGCACTGCTTTTTTTGTCCGACAGATTTGGGTATGTTGTGCTTTTATTTTCATTAAATTCTACAAAGTCTTTAATTTCTTTCTTTATTTCTTCCTTGACCAAGGTATCACAGAGTAGAGTATTGTTCAGCTTCAATTCGTATATGGGTTTTCTGTCATTTTTGTTGTTACCGAAGGCCAACCTTAGTCTGTGGTAATTTGATAGGATGCATAGAATTATTTCAATCTTCTTGTATTTGTTGAGGCCTGTTTTTTGAATGATTATATCGTCAATTCTCAAGAAGGTATCATAGGTGTTAAGCAGAAGGTATATTTTTTTTAAAGAATGAAATGTTCTATAAATATATGTTAAATATATTTGGTTCATAACTTCTGTTAGTTTCTCTATGTCTCTGTTTAGTTGCTGTTTCCATGATCTGTCCATTGATGACAATGGGATATTGAAGCCTCCCACTATTATTGTATGAGGTGCGATGTTTGCTTTGATATATAGTAAAGTTTCTTTTCTGAATATAGGTGCCCTTGTATTTGGAGCATAGGTATTCAGAATTGAGAGTTCCTCTTGGTGTATCTTTTCTTCGGTGAATATGAAATATCTTTCCTTATTCTTATTGATACCTTTTAGTTGAAAGTCGATTTCATTCAATATTATAACAGCTACTCCAGCTTGTTTCTTGGGACCATTTGCTCAGAAAATTGTTTTCCAATCTTTCACTTGGAGGTAGTGTCTATGTTTGTCACTGAGGTAAATTTCCTGTATGTGGCAAAATGCAGAGATCTCTTTACCTATCCAGTTTGTTAGTCTGTTTCTTTTTACTGGGGATAGAGTCCATTGATGTTGAGAGATATTACAGACAAATTATTGTTTTTTCCCGTTATTGTGGTTTTTGAGAGGTGGAATTATGTTTGTGTGCCTATCTTCTTTTAGGTTAGTTGAAATTAAATTTCTTGTTTTAGCTAGGGTGTAGTTTCCCTCCTTGTATTGGAGTTTTCCATCTATTATTCTTTGTAGGACTAGATTTGTGGAAAGATATTGTGTAAATTTGGTTTTGTCAGGGAATCTTGGTTTCTCCATCTATGCTGAAACACAGGCTTATAGGGGGTGTCAACACTGTCAGAGACAGCAAGACCAGCTAACATCTGAGATAAGCAGATGGCAAAAGGCAAGGGAAAAACATAAGCAACAGAATCCAAGGCCACTTGGCATCAGAAGAACGCAGTTCCCCCACCACAGCAAGTACTTGATACCCCAACACACAGGAAAAGCAAGATTTAGTTTTAAAATCACATTTTATGATATTGATAGAGCACTATAAGATGGACATAAATAACTCCCTTAAAGAAATACAGGACAACACAGGTAAACAGATAGAAGCTCTTAAAGAGGAAACACAAAAATTCCTTAAAGAATTACATGAAAACACAATCCAACAGGTGAAGTAATTGAACAAAACCATCCAGGATCTAAAAATGGAAATAGAAACAATAAAGAAATCACAGAGGGAGGCAACCCTGAAGATAGAAAACCTAGAAAAGAGATGAGGAATCATAGAAGCAAGCATTACCAACAGAATACAAGAGGTAGAAGAGGCATGGGCAGAAGACACCATAGAAAAGACTGACACAGTAGTCAAAAAAATGCAAAACGAAAAAAGCTCCTAATCCAAAAACATCCAGGACATCCAGGACACAATGAGAATAGTATACCTAAGGACAATAAGTATAGAAGAGAGCAAAGATTCCCATCTTAAAGGGCAGTAAATATCTTCAACAAAATTATAGAAGAAAACTTCTCTAACCTAAAGAAAGAGGTGCCCATAAATAAACAAGAATCCTACAGAACTGCAAAGATTGGACCAGAAAAGAAATTCCTCCCACCACATAAAATTCAAAACACCAAATGCACAAAACAAAGAATATTAAAAAGCAGTAAGAGAAAAAGGTCAAGTAACATATAAAGGCAAATCTATCAGAATCACACCAGACTTCTCAACAGAGACTGTGAAAACAAGAAGATCCTGGGCAGATGTCACACAGACCCTAAAAGCACACAAATGCCAGCCCAGCCTACTACATCCTGGTTTCTTTCTGGCTCTCACCAAGTCAAAATCTTATGATACTCCTGGTTCTGCCTTTGACAGAAGTCCATTTGCTTTTTCATTCTCAACTCCCATCATTCTCACTGTTACTTGAACATTTCCTTTCAGTGGTCCCAGGTTATATGACTTTCACTGAGCTCTCCATTTCTTTGCCTGTGAATGGTAGCACTGTCTGATGCTTTCAGTTCCTTCAATGCCTGATTATTTGTATGTGTTATATTTTTGCAAGAAGAACTTTAATTTGTACAACATTTGCATTTACTCCCTTTAAGTATCAGATCTAGCATCTTATGTCAGCTATAAGAATATAAATGTGAACATTTTATGCACTTTTACTTCCTGAAGTACGTTCACTCTTGTCAGAAGAGGGCACTGCTATCAGTGTATTTCCTTGCTAGGATCTGCTGGGCAAGGCTTGTTCTGCTTTGTGTCTTACAGCATGAAAGGTCTTAGAAGTGCCAGCTTCCTGAGGTAAAATAATATCTACTGCATTGTCATCTCACAGGCATTATGTTTACCTCAGGAGCACAGTGGAGTTTCTCCTGACATCACTTTAAAAAGCCATTATTTGTGAGCATTTGCCACTGTCTCTAAAGTAGACATCCAAATAATTTGCTCTATCATTGTGTTTGGGGATTTTTCTGCCATTCAGGGTCTAATATGATATCTTTGAAATAATAACATAAATATATGAAAATTATTATATCATATATGGAATTAAGCTCTTGGATTAGAAAACTGAATAGTAAAATACCTGCTGTGTATTTAATTGTGTTTGAGTTTTGATGTATTTTAAAAGCATTTACAGATTTGCATGAAATAGAATCAGAGTATTCATAATCTTCACTACTATTGGTGTATAATTGAGCCGGTCCGTATGTACTATATATCACAGTAAATTAAAAACTATATCACAATACAGGATAAGTAAACAATATAATAATCTTTATGCACCATCTCTGTATTGAGGTCTGTCATGGCTATGGAGTTTGCTCAACTAAACTATTCTTTTAATACCCTACTTAATATTTCTCATAGCACTAACCTATGCATTGTAATATGTTGTATTTAATATTTCATCAAATCCACATACTGAATCTAGCCAATTTTAGCACTGGAATCATTATTTCATGAGCAATATTAAGTGGAATGCGTTTATTTATGGGATATGAACTGTCTAAGTATAGTAAAGACAGTGGGTTGACTGAGACATTAAAGACAATTTTTTCCCATAGTTGTTTTTTTCATTCAATCACGTATATGGTACATGACCTAATACATGTTTAGCAATTGATACATATATAGTACATATGTATAATGTATATTCCAAAAGACATTATGTTTCTATTATTTAAATACACAATTTCTAAAAGAGTATGAAACATTCATAAATACTATGAAGCTGATTATGTAGCTCAGTGGTAAGATCTTTGCCGAGCATGGGTTAGGTCCTAGGTTCAATCTCCAGTGCTACAAAAGATGCAAAAAATTGTAAATATTTATAAGTGCTATGAAAAGTAAAGGTTAATGTAACATGTCAGACACATGAGAAAGTTAAAGGAAGGGAAAGAGGAGGGGAATGTGATATTATGGAGAGGGAGGGAGAGAGGAATATTATGGAGGAAAAGCATTGTATAAGTTTGGCAAATCATTATTTTATTCTTTGGTTGACTATTTTAAAATGCAGGGGACTTGAGAGCTGAGGTGAGATTTTGCTATTGTGCTCAAATCAGTGCCTCCATGTACTGCCAATGTCTTAAGTGCAGGAAATAGATTTCCATGATAATGGAACAGCAGTATTGAACAAGTTCCAGCTCTTATTCATTTGACAATGAGGAAATACAGTTCGCTTTGATGGTAACCGCTGTCAGACTTTGAAATAGTCCTTCCATACATATTTATTCTAAATTTATTGTTGCTCCTATTTCTAATGGTGCCACGAGCTAGTCAACAACTAAGATAGTACAGGAGCCCATTTTCAGTAAATTGGTAGTCTTTCATGATGGAGGTGCTATACCTTAAACTTGCCTTATGCTACAGGCTGATTTACAGTGGTACTGTTTGTTATTTACTGTGTGACTGGGAAATGACTCTGCTATATTTTTGTGATTTACAGACTGCATCATTTAAAATTCTGGGTTGTGATTTAACACAGGTATCTCTATAATCCTTCTCTTCTCCATGATTCCTTATGCCAGTTCTGATTTATGATGTCAAACTGTAAGAGAGATACATCTATATGAAAAAGATAATCTGTTCTAACAATTTCTTTTTTTTTTTTTTTTTTTTTGGTTCTTTTTTTCGGAGCTGGGGACCGAACCCAGAGCCTTGTGCTTCCTAGGCAAGCGCTCTACCACTGAGCTAAATCCCCAACCCCTAACAAGGTATTTCTTAATCACAGCAATATTAGTCACTGAAGTCTTCACATTTAGAAGCCAACATGCCAACACTCATGGTAAGCAACTGTCAGTTGTTTCTCTTTACAGCTGTCAGCATCCTATCCAATTCCCACCTCTAATATAACTAAATGGTTAGAGAAATTCAACTCCTTTTAAGAGCACCTATCAAATATGGAAGGAAGAAATAACTCTCCTACAGCTAGTGATTCACGCTGCAATTCTGTTTAACTTCTCATTATCCATCAATAGTAATACATGTAAATTCCCAGGAATGAAAAAACAAGCTTTAGTTGACTAGATGATCAATTTCGTATCTTGACTAAGTTAATATACTCATTAAAAAGTGAAACACTGCGTATATGAGTGTGTCTGAAAGAATTAATGCTAGAGTTCTGAGAGAACAATTCTGTTACCAATATGGGTATCTTCCTATCAACTGAGATTCTGAGCAAAAAAAAAATGTAAAAAGAGAATAAATTAGTTATCTACGCAAATTTGTGAAACAATCTTTGTATGTATGGAAACTGGTCATTCTGCATAACTGATCCTTGGGCATGGACCAACTTTGTACCTCCTGCTTACTGATGTTAGACAGTGGGGTTTCTCAGACTCCACAAGTGAATCAATGCAGTAAATCTTTTTCTTCATAGGATCAGGCATCACATCACAAAAAGGACGTGACAGGAGAAATGGATTGCCAAGATAATTTATAGAAGTCAAATATCATATAGTGTACTTTCAAAAACTAAGAAAATCATGGTGTCACTTTGCTATATATTATTTGGGGACCATCCTTGTATTGAGATCTGTCATTGACTGAAATGTGGTTATGCTGTTCTGTGGTGGTTGAACATAAATTTTTATGTCCTGTTAAGCCTGTTTTTCTGTGTGACAGTGACAAACGCATTGTGATATATTTTTGTTTAGATTTTTAGGGAGTCTAGACAGTAAATCAAGTCAGTTATCTTACTATTATAAAAATTAAGCTAGCAATATTAAATGTACAAGTATTATTTATTTACTGTATTTAATTAATGTAAGTTGGGACTACAAGTTGACTGAAAGCTAGTTAGTAATTGTTAATAATTCACATGTCAGAATGACTTTACATATGTTTGCATATTTAATGCATAACCAAAATTTAATCAGTTGATGGAATTTGTTTTAAAAATATATATGAGGTAAGACATACAACTGAAAAATTCTAATATTTTTCTTTATTTAAGCCTGTGCAATAAATAGGTGTCAGTGTCATTATTTTCTGATGTAAGTTGAGAATTTCTAATTTAGGTATCAGCTACCCAGACCTCTCACGAATTATGCACAAACATGTTTACTTGATGGAATGACTCACTGAGACTCAGTCTCAGAGATCCTTGGCATATATCTTAAGATATAGTTTCCTCATCTTGTTACTGAGTTTTACAGGCAATTAGTTCACTATCAAAGTAAAGTCAATTTTATTGAGCATAACTTGTAAATGTTCAGATTTATCATTAGAGTCAACCAAACATCTATTTTAAAATACACTTAAACAATTGTACTTTCCTTCTCTGAAGCTGGAACCACATGCCTTCAACTAGCCCCCTTTAAATGTAATGTTTGTACAGTTATATCTCAGAAATTGTATGTCAGTTCAGGCATATAAATACTTTGTGTCATTCTGGTTTCATTGTTTTCCCTTATTTATTTATTTTTAAACAACCCCCTTCTCATTTCACAAAGGCATTTGCTCTTTTTTGCTTTTCAGCTTGTTTTAATGCTGGAACAGGTTTCCCACATTGATAAATGAGCTATGCCACAGCATATGCACTTTGATGTTCGAGTTCCTCTTGGTGTAATCACGAGAACCACAGCTTCCTAATAGGCATCGCTGTTACCTCTAGTGAGAAAAAAGGAATTCTGCGGGATGATTTATTGACTACACAACACGATTTCAAAACTGATTTGCTGGCTGACAAGTAACAATAATATTAGCAGTTGATACTAAACTTACAGAAATGGAGAGTTAATATAGAAACTGATGTCTTCTCAGCTGACATATCTAATATTCAAACACCTAAGCTGTATCTTAATTGATTTCAGCCTTGGAACTCAACTGCATATGGGATGACTAGCCAAATCCCGGAAAGTTGTGGTGGTTCAGAAATAACCTTCAATGAATACTTATCTTCCGTTCCATTGAGTTCTTTTACCAAAACAGATTTTGAAATTTCTGTTTTTACATATATGAAAATTATATTTACTCCAAAACAGCATAAAATGCCATGTCCCCATTTTTTAAAATATTTTGAGCTAGGGACAACTATTGAACATTAAAATAAATTCTGGTATGGACCTAACTCTCAAGAGCCTGGAGGCCCCAGGGAGTTTAGAGGTCTTGAGGGGTGGGTGGGGTGGGGACATCCTTTTGGAGACAGGGTGAGTAGGGAGGACATATGGGATGTGGAACAGTCGGAGGGTGGACTGGGAGGGGAATACAATTTGGAGTGTAAAACTAAATAAATAAATAAATTTAAACAAAAAGATTAAGAATCTAAAATATATTTTCTTTTTCCTTGAAAGAACGGAAGACACATATATCTATAAGTGACTTGTGTGCCGTATGTGAGGGTGTCCTACTCAATCCTGACAAGTTAGCTATGAGGCAGGGTGTCATTTTTCTATTTATAGATTGAGATATTGAGAGAAGAATTACTTTTTCTTGGGCTGCAGTGCTGTTAACTTTGGAAGGAAAAGAAAGACTATAATTAGTAATCAGTGCTTTCCTATTATTGGAGAGCAATATTTCACATGTTATTTTAAATTTTATTTCTCTTGGATATTTTATGTACATTTACATTTCAAATGTTATTTTTAATAACTCTACTTGTTTACTCTGGCAAGAAAACAAATTTAGAAAAAACATTAGCTACATTTCCTTTTACATCTATGGAATTCATTAAGAAAAATAAAACTAAGCATCCCACTTCCTCAAAACATAGCTGTTTCTCTTCCTGTTTGTTGTTGTTTTCGTTTCTTATGTGTTTGTTTAGTTATGGAATTTCCAGTAATCTCATCAAGGATTTCTGAAGACCCTGACATCTTCTGGTTGGGATAAAACCTTTGGTCTCCATTTTAATCCCTTGTGCATTTTCATCCTGAAACTCCAGTGCAATTAGAATACATGTCAACACAGAAGCACTGACCACATATATTCTCTTCCTTTTAAGGATGAGGTATTGACGCCTGTGGTGGCAGGAATCCTCTGAGTACACAGACAATTAGAGGGGGCACAAGCAATCTAAATTGCACTTCCTGATCCCCTGAGCAAAGGAGTTCTTTGCGTTTTACAAAACTACTTTTCTGATATTTGCCTAGCTTTGGAAAATTGCAGATTCCAAGGGCTGTGAATTGAATGCTTGTACATTTGGCTTTCCCTTTGTACATTTTATAATAGCTCAGTGGCTGTGGAAAAGGTAATCTCCCTCTCAGTGGGCTTGTTCTTTTACCACGGGCAATAATCTACTGACTTCTGGAGTTCCCATAATATAAGCAACTCCCTTTGTGACTTTCAAATGCTGTAGGTTTGTAATGGTGCTTGGCACTTTAATAATTAGTCTTCAGGGAGCTTTAATAGAGTAGGGCAACTGTTTTAATTAACTTAATCCCCAGAACATGAGTTGACCATTAGACACCAAATCACACTTTAGCTCCAAGAGTATTTGAACTCTGAGGAAATCACATTTGTAACTACAGTGGGGATAACATTATCTTCTGTTGCAAAACAATGTAGCTGCAACTATTTGGCTTCACTGGCCTCTGACACTGTGGTAAGTGGAAGCCATTATTTCCATTGAAAGGAACGTATAACAGAAACAGCTCAAGAGTTTGGCTTTGGGTGGTGTAGAAGTGATGTGTGCTGGCCTAATTTGTGAGAGGCTGAAGACAATAGAAAGGAAGAGCCATTTTACAACCTTACAACTGCCTGTTTTCAGCTAATAAAGACACGAATTTGCAGACCACTTAAAAAGTTAATTTGGCTAGAAAAAAAAAGAACAATATTGCTATAAGGCATCTTTATGCTCTGACAGTTTTATGCTATTTTTAAAACCATAGGAATATTTAAGCTCCCCAGTTATCCATTCAAATGTTTTAGTTCTACATAAACAATGTATAAGAAAACACAAGGTGCAGGGTTGATGAAGAAAATTCTCTGTAACCGTAATCACATTGCATAGTTAAATTTAAAGAACATGTTTTTATCTAAGTAAAGGAATTTTGTTCTTATGACAAAATCAAAGGTTCTTTGTGGATAGCTATATATTTTTATGCATTTCAGGTATAGATTATACATGTATTAAATAAAATGAAGTGAGAGAATATTGAGGTCCAAGTTTCTAAGCTGTACAGCTGATTTGTAAAGAACTTGGATGAGTAAGAACTGGGAGATAAAGCCTAATGACACTGTTTATAGAAGATTACATGAAGACATACAAACGCTCATCCGAGAATTTTAGAAAGTTTTATAAATGAAACATTTGAAAAGTAAATTGAAAATGAGAAAGGTATATCAGATTTAAAATTGTCTAAAAATATTCCAGGACACCTGATGAATATACAGTGGTCTAGATTATTAAAAAGAAGTTGTGTAGCATCAACATCTTTTCCATGGTTAGACTAAAATGCATAAAGAAGTAACTAACAGAACCATCACAGCAGTAAAATTGTCGTGTCATTCCTTCTGGAATTTTAAATAACTACTAATGGCATATGGCCACACTAGAGAAATGGGGTGGTTGTGGCTTAATGGTGATGCACTTGTGTGTGAAGTGGACAGGTATCAGTTGTGCTGGCTAGTCTTATGTAAAGTGGACACACAAAGTAGACTTTGTTTTGAAAGGAGGGAACATTAATTGAGAAAATGTCTCTGTAAGATCCTGCTGTAAGGCATTTTCTCAGTGATCATTGGGGGAGGGTCCAGCTTACTGTGGGTTGGCCCATCCCTTGATTGGTGGTCCTGGGTTCTGTAAGAAAACAGACTGAGCAAACCATGAGGAGCCAGGCAGTAAGCAGCATCTCTCTATGGTCTCTGCATCATCTCCTGCCCCGGATTTCTGCTCCATTTGAATTTCTGTCCTGACTTCATTTGGTGATGAGCAGTGCTATGGAAGTATAAGCAGAATAAACCCTTTTCTTCCCCCCACCAACCAAAATGAACAAATATTTGAGAGGGATGAGTTTAAAAAAGAGTATTTTATAGATTAACATTATGCATTAAAAATACAATTAATAAAATATATTATTTTAATAATTTTTAAAAGTTTTGAAATTGTAGGATAATTACAACACTTTCCCCTTTACCTTTTAATTTTACCAACTTTCTCAAGTATCCTTCTTTGCCTTTTTCAAAATCGCAGCTCTTTTTTCATTAATTTTTGTTTTATATATATGTGCATAGACACATATATTATACATATATATATATATATATATATATATATATATACACATACATCCTCCTCATTTCCTCAGTCTGGTTAATGATTCTTGTGTGGATAAATTTCCACAGCTGAGAATATATTATTAGATAGCCAAATAACATGTTTTCCCCTAGTGGTATTTCTCCAACTTTCAGAATTTTGGAGTTGTCTATAGTTCTTTTTATAGAATTGAGATTCATTTCTTTTTTGCCCTAAAAGTTAGAAATTTGATGCACATTTTAAACTGCCTGCATCTACTCAATAGATTAGCCATTTCATTTATATTATTATTGTTAATTTCTCTAACTACATGCTGCTAGTGGATGAGGCATTGAAAACTACAACTGTGAATAGACCTACCAAACTTTAAACTTGAAATTAAACAGCCTCAGGTAAATTGGATCATAAGCATATGTGTGTGGGAAGATGAATGCATGTATATACGTACAATATAATGGTATAAAATGTATGGAAATTCTCTCTCTGTCTGTCCCTGTCTCTGTCTCTGTCTCTGTCTCTGTCTCTGTCTCTCTCTCTCTCTGTCTGTCTCTGTCTCTGTCTCTGTCTCTGTCTCTGTCTCTCTCTCTCTCTCTCTCTCTCTCTCTGTGTGTGTGTATGTGTGTGTGTGTGTGTATGTGTGTGGGTGAGAAGGAGAAATGAGCTCTGGAATGCATATGTATGTGTGTGGACTCAGTACAACATAAGAGTACAGTTTCTACCTCTATTTGAGACCCAGGGATTGAGGTCAGACAGTAGACCTGAATACAAATGCCTTTATCTAGTAAACCATCTCTATAGTCCTCAAATCATTTTTATAATACATTTACCTAATCCAAATCATATCAATTATCTATAAAATTTCCTTTTGTGGTTCCATGCAATCCTACTTTGAGCAGGGTCACATCTTGATGAGTAAAACAGGCTTTCATCAACTTGAATTAAATAATTAAATCAACATGCGTTAAAGAGAGACAAATTATAAAATGTGGAAGAAACCTACAAGAAATAAACATGAGTCATGATTACCATGTCAGTATCTCTGATGATTATTTAATTAGTATAAATTAAAATATCTCCAGTACAGTATCAAACAAATTCAGTGTATTTTTGTGTATTACTCATATTTTTCAAAATGTTCTTAGCTTTATGGTAAAAATGTAAATTCTTTTACACAAAACTGAGTCTAAGATCTACTAGATAATTGATGTTCAAAATAAAGACTACATGTGACAAACTAAGAGTAAATATCATTTTCAGCATTGACCTCTGTGGCAACATAACTGAACCTGGAAGACAGTGGTGAAGGGAAATGATCATCCCTGCACCCCAACACACTCATGATCTCTCTGTCAAGTGGATATTGAAATAGTTAAATCCACAAAGTTAATAAGAAAAGTTATAAGATGAGAACAGCCAAAGTTTTAATAGCAGGTATAGCTAATACTATCTGAATTTCTTGAAATCTGCTAAGACAGTAGATCTCACATGCCCAAATTTCTTAAATACATTGTGTTATAAATTGACTTAGATCAAATAATGTTTTTAATGAATACATAAATATAAATATATTATTAAAATAGAAAAACTAATTGTTATAATCAAATAATGCTGAACAGATGAAAATACTTTAACAGTGACAGGCATAGATAGATGTATTACCAAATTATGTATATTTCAAAAATAATCAATTTTAAATTTTGAAGATTAGAATTTTGGGAATTGAAGCAGGAGAATTTCTGCAAGTTAAAAATCAGCTAAGATACTTCAAGATTTTCAGGTCAATTTGAGTTATGTTTTGACATTCTTTATGTCTTAAACAACCTAGGTAAATTAAATAAATTAGTAAGTCTTAGAAGATATTAGACACCATGCTCATTTTATTCCTCATGTCAGGCAAGCAATACTAATACAAAGACTATTATATAATTCTTGTTAGGATGTGAGTGACAAATGTATAAATTATAATAGGATTATTGCTTATTTTACTTTGAAAAGTCTAAAAGGTACATCTTTGATAAAACTAACTCAAAATCTAAGCCGATTGATATATTTATATTGAATAATATATCAAATATCTACAATATAGCTGAAAAGATCCATGCATTCTTACCTAGGAAAGAATTATAGTTGGAGCAATTGGGCCCTTAGATAAAAATGTTAAGGGACAAGATCGATAGGTTTAGAATGGGAGAATAGTGATTGAGAGAAACATCCCGTTAGTGGTGGTCTGACTAATGTGATGAGGGAATCTCAGCATTTTTGCAAGAAAAAAAAGTAGGGGGAGTGGAAAAAGACCCTGACTGATACTCATGGGAGATACTTTTTGACCTTTTGGAAAATCCATTCAATTGATAGCAAAAATGATGAATTGTCCTGATAGAAACTGATGGCAGGATATAATAACAGCAACATGGAGGAATGACTGTATCTTTGATGGAGCGCCTAAGGAAGAATTATTTACTGTACTTTAAAGTCAGGGAATGAAATATGTATAGGCTATGCAACATAGTGCAAGTACTGATCCCGAATGTGAAACCTGGGAACTATGGCTATTTTTAATATTTAATGATATATGTAGATGCGTGGTTGCATATGGGTATGCGCATATAAGTGCAGGGGCTCATGGAAACCAGAAGTGTTTTTCCTGGGTGAAGTCATAGAAAACTGTGAGTTGTGAGATTCAAGTGCTAGAAACCAAACTTGGGTCTACTGAACCAGTCCTGAAGCCTTGAAATCTGCATCTCTAGAGCAATGCTTGGGTAATTATTTTTCTCCTTAGTGTCTCTTTTTAGAAAGCATGTCAATAGCAAAACATGGTTTAAAAACATGAAATCGACAACATGAGACAAGCATCAGGCAAATTAGAGGTGTTAGATTATTAAGATCAGATCGTCTTCCTGTGATAGAAGAAAGGGGAGATGTAAGGATTTGAATTATTTTGAAAGTATTTTACATCAGTTATGGGGTTTTTAGATATAAAATCAAGAAAGGAAAAATATGAACACCATTAATTGCTCTTTTTATTCCCATGATGATAACCTTTTGAATTAGCTCCTTTAAAAGGTGCAGAATGGTCTACTGATATTTTCAAGTGTTAACTCATCCAGTTCAATAGGATTGATGGGGAATGACCCAAGCTCCTAGGTCAGCTTTATGCAGACCTCAGTTGCTTCAGCAGATGTCTGTCTATTATTAGCTTCACTGTACAGACTATAGCTCTTATATGCCTATAGCTCTCAAGGGAAGACAGCAAAGGGATCATAGACCTCCATACTTTGAACTGAAGTATGAAGTAGAGTTTCCCTAATCAGTCTCCAAACAGGTATGAAAAAAAATTATCTTCTTGTGCTATCAATCATCTAAGTTGTTATAGAGCAACTGGAGATGAAAAAAATCACTTAAAATAAAAACATTTAGGTGAATGAATGAAATTTTAACTTTATGAAGAACTATTTCATAATTAGTAATAGAAAATAATGTAGAAAATACTGGTTTTCTGATTTATCAAGTTTTGTACTAAAATATATGGGCTTAAGCAAAAACAGACAGGGACTCAGAGACAGGAGAGATAGAGGGACTCAGAGGGAAAGGATCTCAGTATATGATCCACAAGTAACCTCTCTTTGACAATTTAGAGAAAAAGAGAAGGCAAGTACAGACAAACTTGTCTATTCTCTGATCTTGAAAGCTAGATTTTTTAAATAGGCTATATGCATATGTGGATGCGGATACAGATGCGGATGCAGATGCAAATGTGTGTGTGTGTGTGTGTATTTGTGATTTTCCAAATGATACTTGTACAAATTGTTCATTTATTAAGTTATAGTTATTAGGTCTAAACAAAATAATGAGACTCCTTTTAGAGTGTGGATTGTAACATAACTAAGTTTCTGAATTAATTTTAAAAGCACTTTTTAAGAGCCTGACAAACAGAGGTGTATGCTTGCAGCCAACCACTGAACTGAGAACAGGGTCCCCAATGGAGGGGTTAGAGAAAGAACAAAAGGAGCTGAAGGGATCTGCAATCCTGTAAGTAGAACAACAATATCAACCAACTAGACCTCAACCCCCAGAAACCCCAGGGACTAAACCACCTTCCCATGAGTACACAGGAATGAACCTATGGTCCAGCTATATATGTTGCAGAGGATGGCCTTGTCAGGCATCAATGGGAAAAGAGGCCCTTTGTTCTGTCAAGGGTCAATGTCCCAGTGTAAGGGAATGTCAGGGCAGGGAGGTGGGAGGGGGTGGGAAAGCACCCTCATAGAGGCAGGGGAAGAAAGCAGGTTTCTGGAGGTGAAAGTGGGAAAGGGGATAGCATTTCAAATGTAAATAAAAAATATTCAGTAAAGGAAAAAAGAAGAACAATAGAAAAAAGTCTCTTATAAATTCATTTCGAAATGTGCAAATACCTCTACCTTAGACATAGTCAGAAGACAATAGATTTCAGGTTCAACTGAGGCAGGTTAGTAAACGTGATATCCTTTGAGGCTCCATATCAGAAAAGTGTTAGTCAAGATAACTCTTGTACCAGATACCTCATCTTCACTTCTGACTCTTGTATTTTCTACTATGGCAATACCAATTTCCAACCAAATTCTCATTACTATGCAATAAAGTTTTGGGATGGGTTAATGTTGCAGGAGTCATTTGGTTTCTGTTTGCAATCTGCTCTCAGCTCAGTACTCATGATGATAAACACTCACTAAACTCTACTTACTATTTACATTTTGTTACCAGAGCAAATTAGATTCCAGAAAATAAAGAGGAACATTATTCTTCTAATGCCAAATGCCATCAGTCAAAAAAAATCAACAATTTTGAAGCACGTTCTTTTGAAACATTCTTACTGATATTGGGGCTATGCACTGACTTCAGAGCAGCCTAAAATAGTCTTCCCTTTTCTACTGTAAGCTCTAGGGATTACAGTCCTTCTTTTCACTAGCTGTCTCAGTTATCATTACTAATATTGTGATGAAACGCCATGATCACCAAACTTGGGGAGGAAAGGATTTATTTGTCTCAGACTTCCCATCACTGCTCATCATCAAAGAATGTCAGAACAGGAACTCAAACAGAACAGGAACCTGGAGGCAGGAGTAGACGCACTAGTCATTGGAGGAATGCTTCTTACTGAAGCACTCTTGCTTCTCAGATTCAGAATTCAGATTCTTGCTTCTCATGACTTTCCCAGCCTTCTTGCTTGGAACACTGCACTCCATGGGCCCAGGGTGTCCCATTCACAATGGGCAGGACTCTTCCATATCAATCATTAATTAAGATATATACAGGCTTGCCTACAACCCAGGCTTATAAAAGTGTTTTCTCAGTTTATCTTTCTCCAATGACCATAGCTTGTGACAAGTTGACATGTATCAGGCTAGCACTTAGGCTTAGTAAATTCCTACCAAATATCAAGAACACATATGACAGGACACACCAGTGAGAGACAGTGGCGATAAACTCAGTCACTGAGGAAACAAAAAAGAATAGTGCTGGAAATGTTACATCAAGGTGAATTTATGTAATTGGCCTGGACTATGTTTTCATTAGAACAAAAAGAACTATAATATGCAACTTTAATTCATCGATAAGGGAAAATAAACTAACAAGGATTAAAATGTCTAGGACGCAGAGAAACTCAGAACTACATGTCTGTCTCCATTATACATCATGTCAGATGGTGCTTTTTTTCACCATACACCCTGGAAGACTTCTCCTGTCCTTCATAAATCTCTGCAATGGACCCTGTGTGTCCCCACAGTATTGCATGCTAAGATGATCTTGTCCTCCAAGAATCTCTGTGCTGGAACTCACCTGTTCCTCAAGAATATCTGCTCTGGACCATGATTGCTTATCCCCACACAGCATTCTGCAGTCAATAGGCATACTTTCTTGTACCAGGGTATACAGATCTATGGTACCATTTATCTAAGCATTTATTTTGTACCATTCTTTCTCCTAATGGTGGTAAACACATCCTTCTTTTCCCAACATTTTCTACCAATTTGATAGAAGATTGTTCATTGGCTGAAAATAAATTTAAAATTAAACATGAAGGAAGCACATGAACATCCACATTCTCTCCCTCCTTTACAGGCCTATTTGTTTAGTATGGTAGTTTTACTTTTTTTATTTTTTCGAGAGTATTTGATATTATCTCTGAAGTGTTAAAAGTTGAAAATACAATGGAATAACTGGTCATAAATGAATAAACAATAGGCATTGGGGTAATGTAAAGCAGCAGGTAAATATAGCTCTAGATGTGATGTTCCAAAGGGTTGACATATCTGCATTTACTCACTCAGTGGAGCCTAAATGAGAATCAATGCATAATAGAAGAGTTATGAAATATCAAATGGCATTGGAAAACTTGTTTCCTTTTGATGAGTGGGCCAAAGAAAAGGCTGTCACATGATTAAAACAGCCTGGCCACTTTTCACTTCTACATGACTTTGTTTAATGAAAATAAATTATAAATAAAGTGTATTCTAAAGTGTTCAGACATATGAACAATTGCATTATATTTTCCTGCCCAGTTTCTGGTAGTTACTTCATGCACACATAGCAGAAGTAAGAATTAAGGGTAGATACATCCATTTAATATATTTTTTAAAACATTGTGATTAGTGTCCAACCACAACATATTCTTACACTTCATTCCGAGTATACAAAGAATGGTTGCCCTATGACATATGACAAAGTTCTAGAACTTGAAGGAAAAATAAGTAAGATTGTTTAGAGAGTGCTCTATGATACTGATGTAAATCATCACATTGCCATAAAAGGATCTTGAAGGAGTCTTGCAAGTAAACACAAAAATTTAATGTTAGTACCCTAGAAAGAAAAAACAGAAATGATCCAGTAATTTATAAGGAAGACATATATGCTGTGAATGTGAATTGTGAACAAAACATTTGACTTCTCTTTTTATCTCCTCATTTTCCTTGCACAGAATATAATGTGATCAGTAGGAAAATTGATTCTTCATAAAACTAATCAGGTTGTTATTCTATAGTTTGCTGTCACTGTAGAGGCACATAGGCACTATAGGGTTTCCACGACAGTCTTCATTAAACATAGCAGGTGGAACTCCTCATGGGTTTATATTGAACTATAATCAGACAGAGCCTGTCAGTGTTTAGTCTGAGCAAACATCACATACTCTTCCTTACTTTTATACTCTTACATATGAGTTTTACAATCAAACTATATTGATTTTTATCTGGGGATTAATGATTAATTATTAATCTATCTTAAGTGACCTATTTCTTTTCTTTTCGTCTTTCTTTTTACACTCCAGATTTTATTCCCCTCCTGGTCTACCCTCTGACTGTCCCACATCTCATACCTCCTCCCCACTACCCTGTCTCCATGAGGACACTACCTACCCTACCTGACCTCTAAACTCCCTGGGGCTTCCAGTCTCTTGAGGATTAGGTGCAATTTCTCTGATTGAATCTAGACCTGGCAGTCCTCTGTCTATATGTGTTGGTGTATGCTGCCTGGTCGGTGAGCCAGTGTCTGAGAGATACAGGGGTCCAGGTTATTTCTCTAATTCTAAATCATTCTTTGAAAACCTTAACATTTACTAGTAATAAACTATAAGCTCCAATGACTATGCTGACTATGCCTTATTAAATATCATAGAATTCTGTCAGTTTGTCATATTATTCACTACTGTTGGTATAATGCATATTTACATCAATATATAAAAGGATGAGTGATTTCTATAGTTGATCTCTCAAAGCAGAAAATAAGAGAATAAACTATTTTTAATATAACATCCCCAGTGATGAATTAATATTTTTATCATTATAAATAACCTTTGTACTGAATACAATATATGACCATCATGATTGAACTGACATGTTTTATTTAAAGATATAATTATTTTTTTCTGAAACAATTATATTCTTATAGGTGTATTTATGCCACATATGATTCAATTTTGAGGATTGTACTTGTTGAAAACCAAGGATTTGATGGCATGAGAGCAAAGTGTTCTGCCTCCTGGCTTTACTGCATGTGATGAGAAGAGGAAGTGAGAAAGAAAATACAATCTGCTTTTAAACACGAGGAGCTTTAAAACCAACAAACAATGAGCGGTCATAGTACCCACCGTAATTTTTTTCCTTCGCCTGTAGCTAACACTTAGCAGACTGTTTTGATGTTTGTAGCTGCTGTTACAGTCAAAGGCAGCTTCATCTCAGCTCTCTCTCTTGCACATTTCACTCTTCTTTTATTCTCACAGTTTGTGGCATTAGGGGGCCCTAAGGAAATGCATTTTTAAAGCAAGAATTATTGCAAGACTTTTGTTCTGATCGAGGAACAGCTTGTTCAGGCAGTGTTTTCAGAGCTGCATTTTAAGTCAAAGAATAAAAGAAAAGAGGCCCTTGGCCTCAGAGTGTCAGCCTTGTCATAAAGAGAGAGTTTCTATGTTTTTGAAGTCCACAGCTTGGCAGAAGTGGTCCTCCCAGGCTTGAGCAGAGATGCTCATAAGGCCATGGGATCACTCTGGGGTTATATACTGGATGACAGAAAAGTGATAATTGCAGTATCCCTTTACATATGTACAGTTTTCAGTATTGACAGGCACCAAGGTTGTTTTACTTTTCTTTCTGTAGCTATGATACACACCAGGAAAAGAAACAGCTCCGGGGGTAAAAGGTTTATTTTCCTTTAATTTCCCAATCACTGTCCATCTTTGAGGCAAGTCAAGGCTAAAACTCTGGTAGCAGAAGGATCAAGGACCATGGAGGATTACTGGCTTGCTTCCCATGGCTTGCGCAGTTACTTTTCTTGTACAGCCCAGGTTTATGTAACCAAGGTTAGCAACACTCACAGTGGGTTCTATCACTCTCTATCAATTAACAAGAAAACGCTTCAAAGGTACACCAGGAGTGCAGCACGACAGATGTAGCTTCTCAACCGTGGTCCTTCTTTCCAAAGTTAGCTATCCAAAATACTAAGTTATTTCATTTAATTTCCAAAGAGAAACTCCGAGTCTAATATTTATCCTCTATGAGTACAAACTCTTTCCCATGATTATTGAACTATAAAGATATCAAAATCCAGGGTAGAAACTATAAATTATGTCAACTTTGAGAAAATATTTTGCTTTACCTTTATATGGCATTTAGAGTATTAGAGTGTTTATATGTATCTGCATGCACTCATATGTTTTGACCAACAACTTGGAGTTCATCCACGAAGTTATTAAATTCAAATAAACTGTTCATCGTATACCTTCTACCATAAGACTCAAATAAAACAAAACCTTTAGTAGACGTTTTCTAAAGAAAGAGAACCAATAATGTATCTTATAACCCAACTTTTCTCTCTATAGCCCACACACATATAAATATTTTACACACATATATGAAAAGAATTACTCAAAACTTTTGTTTGTGTTTTTATATACATTATATACATATATATTCATACCAACATACATACATTGTATATATATATATTTATGTAAATATATATGGAGAGAGACAGAGAGAGAGAGAGAGAGAGAGAGAGAGAGGCAAAGCCAAAACAGACAAAAGACTGAAAGACAGAATAACAAATTGAAACAGAGAAAGAGAAATAAATGTCCCACCATCTAATGCCAGCTGGCTGGAGACACAGCAGGAGACCCTTGTGGTTTTTTCTTTTCAGGTTTGACACTTGAGAACAAGGATAGCCAGTGCCATTTGATCTAGTTTAGAAAATCTCCAAACTTAGGAAGAGCTAAATGTTTAGTCTCAATTTTACAGCAGTAAAGACTCATGTGTTAGCTTAGGCAATGAGAAAGGAAGAGTTCTTCTAGGTAGCCTCTCTATTTTATAAAGACCTTCAGCTGATTTGATGGCATGAACTCACCTTAGAAAAGCATATTTGATTTACTGTGCCTACAAACACAAATGTTAGTTCATGTAGAATCCTCTCGTCTCAGATGAACCCAGAATAAAGTCTGGCTAAATATCAATGCATTTCATATTCACTCAGACACGCTTTTAGAATATTCTGATGTTCCGGGGTACTCAAGAAATGCTTTGAAAATAAGGCGTCTTCAGAGCAATTCCATGTGCCTTTGATTAGCTGAAGCATTGGATCCTGTGTTCTGTGTATAAAAGGTACAACATTCTAAAATGGTAAAATATTGTCAATATAAAATTAAAGCAAACAAACTTTGCCTTTACCTGTCTTTCTCATTCTGTGGCTGTGTCTCTCCCTGTTTTTCTATTCCATACATACACAATAGAATATATAATTAAGTGAAATGCTGCTCTCTCTTTTTCTTTGCCTCTGTTTTCATTTACATACTTGTGTTCTTTATCCTAGTTACTCACTAGTCATGTTTCAGTGACATAATAGAACATTATTATGTATAAAAATACAGTTGTTATATATCACCTTTTGCCAATGGTCCTGGTGATCTTGATATTCTGGTGATGGTCTGGAACTGGTAATAACAGGGGTGGACAGTGTGGGAAACAGCAATATTGTTAGCTCTCTTTGAAACCAATGTAAGGCAAAACATGTCTTTTATGTAAATAGAAATTTAAAAAGTTTGGTGAAGGCAACTTTCAGTTAGAATAGGTTCATTTGGAAAGATTCCTATGTGTTTAAATCTATCTGGATAGTGAGTGTGCTACCAAAATATAGGCATAAAAGAAGATACCAAGGCACCTTTTCCTTCAAAAAGGTAAAGACTTTTATTGTTTCCTAATGTGAGGAAACCTAGAAAAGGACGCAAATCGAAAAATATACTGAATACAACTTTTTTGAAAAATGTATAAAGGTGAGGTGGCGGGTCTCTAATACTTTATATGAGGAACATTCTCTTCTAAAGGAATTACAGTGTAAATATCTTTTCAAAGACGGTTTTAATGATATAATTTTGGTCATTCATCCTTCATGGATATCTGAATTTCAATAGTAGAGATTAAAAAAAAGGAAACAGTACTTACTTCCGATTACAAAGCAATGAATTCCACACACTTGGTTTTTAACCAAGGTTTCCAGACTTCCATTTGTCTTTTCTTAAATTCAAGTGTACAGCTGAAAGCTAAAGGTCACTTTATTTACCAAAAGCAAAATGTCAACAAACAGCCAGTCCCTCTTCTGCCTCCTCAAATCAGTATGCATGAACCGCCACGCAACACTCTAAAACCTTCTCCACGGAGATATTAAACGAAGGCATTAATCCATACAAAATATGTTAATTCCTGCTGTACTCACCCCTCAGGAACAGAAAGAAAATGTGTCTGGAATCAAAACGTCGTGTCTAAATAATCCTTTCATAAGTCTTACTGAGCATGCGTCCCTGGGCATAATGGTAGCGATTCTGGAAGTTCTGGCTTGGAAAATACAACACTGGGGTTGCCTGTGGAGGTGATGAATGCCTACGCCAATAAATAAAAACACTGCTTCTCATTTTTCTCCAACTATGCATGTGGTGAAAAATTTACTCTAAGAATTATTGCTGTTAAATACAATGGGTTTCTTGTAATAATTGGACTTTATTGTCCTCTAAAAGTTAAAATTCTGGGACTGGTGAGGTCGCTCAGGGGTTAAAGTGTTTGCTCTGAAGCTGGAGACCTGAGTTTGACTCCTGGCACTCACGTGTGAAGGACAGCTGCATTGTTGCACCCCCCAAAATGAACACGTACATGAAATTATTTTTTTTATTTCTAAAAATTTTTTATTGTTTATTTATTTATATTTCAAATGCTATCCCCCTTCCAGGTTTCCCCTCTGCCAATCCCCTATCCCACTCCCTCTCCCCTGCTTCTATGAGGGTGCTCCTTCCTGCTCATACCCACCCACTCCTGCCTCACGACCCTAGTATGCCCCTATGCTTCACAGGATCAAGGGCCTCCCGTGCCATATGCATTTTTAAAATGTTAAAATATATGATTCGCAGTGACTAGTTGAAATTTTGAGTGAAGGCATCATCTGCGGATATGAGGGGGAATGTCTTCAGGAAGCTCTCTCGGTCCTTGCTGATGCAAGTGCACTGAGAATGTGAATGTTCAAGGTGGCAAACTTTTAAATGCTTAATGTTAGAACTGGAATCTGTGTGTGAGCTGGACATTGAGTAATTGTAGTGGTTTGAATAAGATGCCCCAAGAGGTCCATATAATTGAATTTTTGCTCATCAGGGGATGGCAGGTAATTGAAAGGAATACAAGGAATATGAGATACGGCTTTGTTGGAGTACGTGTGGCCTGGTAGTATGTGGGGCCTTGTTGGAGTAGCTGTGTCACTGGGAGTGGACTTTGAGTTTGCAAAAGCCTGTGCCAGATTCAGTCCTGTCCCTCTCCATCCCCCTCCCCTCCCCCACTCCTCCCACTTTATCTCCCCTCCCTTCCCCCCCTATCCCTTCCCTATCTCTTCCTCTCATTCTCCTCTCCCTTTCCCCCCCTCCTCTCCCCCCCTCCCTCCCCCCCCTCCTCCTCCTTCTTCTCTCTCTCCCCCTTCCCTCCCCTACTCCCTCTTCTCAGCAGGACATAACACTTAGGGACTGCTCAGCACCTTCCTGCCATCATGCTCCTTGCCATGAAGCTAATGAACTAAATGTCTGAAACTGTAAGCAAGATTCTAATTAAATGATTTCTTTCATAAGAGTTGCTGTGGTTATGGTGACTTTTCACAGCAACAGAACAGTAAGACTCCCTGGGAAAGAATGTCATATGTGATCAGTGTTTGAGAACAACACCAGGATTCAGAGGAAGTATTCTCTGGTCTGGTATCTGGGAGGAAATCTTGCAGAAGGAGACGTTGGCTGCTAGAATGATGTTTGCTGATGTTAGAAATTAAGGTACCATTCTTAGATACATGTGTGACCAGTAAGGGTACCAGTGTTATTTCCATTTCTCTGGCTTTTATGGAAGGTTGTAAATAACTTTGTTTCTCATTGTGACTCCCAGGAAATAATCTTTATATCCTTATTTTCTGAAATAAGAGTACCTGGAAAACAATGGGGCTCCTGGGAAAAATAAAATTGGGGACAGATCACTCCAAGTATAATGAAAAGAACATTCTAATGAGACAATTATAATCTAAAGAACACTGGCATAATTAAAGAAGATAAATTAAATCCAATAGAATGAAACAAAATATCCTAATCATTAAAATATCAAGTTTATCTTTAAAAGGTAAAAGGAGAGCCGTTAAGAAAATAGATACAAAAAAAAATAAATAAAATGATTCTATTTTTTTTTTTAAAAGACCAGAATAGCTGAATTCTGGGAACAAGGCCAAAATTCATTCAGACCAAGACAATGATTTGTCAAATAGGACAGGTGGTCCATTTGAGCCATGGAAGGGGAATGCACAAGCCTGTGCCCTGGTCCCCATTTATGTGCAGAGTTTAACCAATTAAAACTAAAACAAAATCAAACAAACAACAGCCGCAAAGAAGCCAAAGCCTTGAAAAAGGACCATTTCAGCTGTGACTTTTCCAGTCATGGTAACAACAGTTCCGTTGTCACCGAGCACAGGAGAGCTTGCTCACATTCCTCAGGCCCTCACTGTCACCAGGGGAAGGCTGTTGAGAAGCTTATTAACCGGTGGCAGGTTCTGGAAGAGATTCTCTGAGGCACATGACATGACGCGTCACACTTGCGTGCCCACAGTTTGCTCACACTAAATACTTCTTAACTAAGTTTCCCATGTACTGCCTGGATTCCTAAAGAGCACGTGCTTTTACCTTTCTAAGCTGTCATGAGGATTTGATCTTTTAGAGTATCCAAGCTGTTAGTGTTGGTTGTTTAGGCTAGCCATATTATTATTGAATTTATTACTAGAAAATGGTATAACATTTACTTTAAATGGAGTATCCTTTGATCAGAATCTGTCTTGGGCTTTTATCGATTAATTATCTGCTTGATGTTTAAATAGGATATTTTTTGTTTCTCATGTTTAATTGGAATAAAGGGGAAACAAAGATGCTAATGCAAGAAAACTCATCACCCAAATACTGAGCTAATAATTTTCTGAAGTGAAGCGCAAATCTAGGACTGCCTTTCTTTGACACTTGTATTATTTTCCCTGGGCTAGCCTTGTGTTAAATGATAGCTGTGTCTCATTCATGTCAGTAGCAACTTGTCTGTCTACAGAAGTTTAAGTAGCAGTAAACATGTTATTAACTTCAATGACATCTAGGGAGCTTATAGAAAAGAACAGCATGTTTTAAAATTACGAATGTCTGTGTAGTTTTCAGAATTAGCTCTTGTTTTGGGATGAGGAGTGATGTTTATATGAGTGCTTCAGTTTTATAAATTCACATTTATGGTACCACTCAAAATACTCTCCAAGAACCATCTGTATCATGATTTCTCTTCCAATGGCCTCTCCTCTCCTCTCCTCCTCTCCTCTCCTCTCCTTTCCTCTCCTCTCCTCTCCTCCCCTCCCTCTCCTCCGTCCGTTCCCTCCCGTCATCCTCTCTCTCTCTCTCTCTCTCCTCCTCTCTCTCTCTCTCTCTCTCTCTCTCTCTCTCTCTCTCTGCATATGTTGTGGTAAAAATAAAAAAGGTGCACATTCAGTTCCTGCACTTACCGCTCCACACGATCTCTCCCACTCCCTCTGACCTGCGCAGTCTGTGAGCCATGGCAACACAGCACCCTTCCTAGCTGCCCCGTCCTCACTCACAGCGCCCTTGGCAGGTTGCTGCCATGCCACTTTCATATAGAGACCACCTATTTTCTGGCTCTCTTACTGTGGATTCAAGTCTCCCAATGAAAGGACACACCACACAATAATCTCTGACTCAATTGATAAGATGTAAATTGCCTATCTAGATAGCTCAAAATCCTGTACACACCCATCCCTTGAAAATAGCCATGACAACCCGTATCTACGCACAGGGAAGAATCTTAGCATGGGTCACCATGTTTTCCTAGCTCCTTCTCTTCTGGCTCTTCTCTCTCCTTCTTCCTCTTTGTAAAACCTGTTCCCGCCTCCCTTCCTTCTCGCCCAATGACAGGTCTCATTTTATCTTGTCTGCCTTCGCCTGTATAATTGCATCAACCTGCATATATAATTTCATTTTTCTTCCTCCAAACCATCCTATATATCTTTCCTTCCTTCCTTCCTTCCTTCCTTCCTTCCTTCCTTCCTTCCTTCCTTTCTTTATTTTTATTGGATTGTTTAAGTATTTACATTTCAAATGTTTTCCCCTTTCATGGTCCCTCACCTCTCCCATTCTCCCTCCCATTGTTTCTGAGAATGCTCCCTTGTCCACACACCCATTCCCACCTCAACACCCTGGCATTCCCCTACATTGGGGAAAAGTGCCTTCACAGGACCAAGGGCTTCTCCTCTTACTGATGCCAGACAATGCCATATGTGGCTATAGCCATAGGTCTCTCCATGTGTACTCTTTAGTTGATGGTTTGGTCCCTGGGAGCTCTGGGAGTTCTGGTTGGTTGATATTGCTGTTCTTCCTATGAAGTTGCAAACCCCTTCAGCTTCTTCAGTTCTTTCTCTAATTTCTCTATTGGGGTCACCATGCTCAGTTCAATGGATAGCTGCAAGTATACTCATCTGTATCAGTAAGGTTTTGGCAGAACCTCTCAGGAGATATCTATATCAGGCTCCTGTCAGCAAGCACTTCTTGGCATCAACAATAGTGACTGGGTTTGGTGGCTGCATATGGGATGGATCCCTAGGTGGGGCAGTCTCTGGATGACCTTCCCTCAGTCCTGTTTCACTTTTTGTCCCTGTGTTTTTTCCTGTGAGTATTTTGTTCCCCCTCTAAAAAGGACTGATACATCAACACTTTGATCTTCCTTCTTCTTGAGCTTCATATGATCTGTGAATTGTATCTTGGGTATTCCAATCTTTTGGCCTAATATCCACTTGTCAGTGAGTATATACAATGTGTGTTCTTTTGTGACTGGGTTATTTCACTCAGGGTATTTTCTAGTTCCATCCATTTTATTAAGAATTCCTTCAACTCATTGTTTTTGATAGCTGAGTAGTACTCCATTGTGTAAACATACCACATTTTCTGTATCCATTCCTCTGTTGAAGGGCATCTGGGTTCTTTCCAACTTCTGGATATTATAAATAAGGCTGATATGAACATAGTGGAGCATATGTCCTTGTTATATGTTTGAGTTTTCTTTTGGGTATATGCCCAGGAGTGGTATAGCTGAATCCTCAGGTAGCACTATGTCCAATTTTATGGGGAACTACCAGAATGATTTCCAGAGTACCAGCTTGCAATCCCACCAACAGTGGAGGTGTGTTCCTCTTTCTCCACATCCTCACCAGCATCTGCTGTCTCCTGAGATTTTTATCTTAGCAGTTCTCACTGGTGTTAGGTATAATCTCAGAGTTGTTTTGATGTAAATTTCCCTGATGACTAAGGATGTTGAACATTTCTTTAGGTGCTTCTCAGCCACTTGATATTCCTCAATTGAGAAAGCTTTGTTTAGCTCTGGCCTCTCTTATTACATAGTTTTCAGCACTACTCATGAAAAGAACTGGTAAAACTTCTTACAGGAATATGAGTGGGTCATCAGTGTTGTTAAGAACTTTACAAAATGTTAAGGATTTTTTTGAATCCCCATTTAGTATGTCTTTATGAACATTATCGAAGTTTGCATAGTATATTATTTCTCATCATCAGAAACACATTGGAACTCATAGTTCATTGTTTGTATAGTTTGACTCTTGCATCATGATGAATCTGCCGAAAGCTGCCTTTCTTTTTTTGCACATAAATAGACTGGAAACACAGCCCAAGTAGGGCATCTGGGACTCAAAGTCTGTATTCTCAAGAGTTACTTTTGCTGTGTTAACACTCATTGTTTTGATATTGGGAGGTTGGGCCACAGAGGAAGGTTTATGGCCCCATAAATGAGTCCCATGAATGAATGAGTGTCATTGTAAAAACGATTGGATAAATTGGAGATTGCCTCAACATTGAAACGTAAAATGAAAAGTATCTATGAACCAAGAAACAAGCCTTCACTGATATGTAACATCTCAAGGTTATCTCATATGAGTGGAAGACTTTATATCACTCATCTCCAATAAAACATATTTAGGATGACATTTACATACTCAATCTGAGATGATAATTTTTATATTACTGTAACAGAACCAGCCTTACAATCTGCTGGGATAAGTACATAAGTGTTAATATGGTACCAAAAGCAAGTAATACCCAATCGAGAATAAGCTAGTTCCTTTTTCTCAGTCTCATGAAGTAATTAAAGTTATCATATACAGTTGATGGCATTTTGACTTGGTAATTAGAGAGCACTCTTAAAATGAATGTAGTTTCTAGTTGTTATATTTTCAATGAATGCTTTTAACTTTACATTAGGAAAGACATTTGCCCACATCTTCCTGTGGTGTATTTTATTTATTTTGACATCTAATGAGATGTGATTTGTCAACGTGTCATAAGAAGCATTGTCAGGCTCTGAAAGCCTCTCTGCCATGCGTATTATTCATCTTTCCTTCCTTCTAAATACTGACAACTTCGAATCAGTTTAACATAAGCATGTCATTGCTACAATTACAAAGCATGGGATTCTCAGACTTATCTGTTTTAGTCAGTAATACATACATTGTTTCCCTATAAATTCACATAGATTTATGATTCATTTGCTTTTAGAGATAAATTATATTCCTATGCCTGAATGAACCAAAGAAAGATCTCCTAAAATACAACTTATTTGCTTCTTTTTGCAGTTATGAATAATTTTGCTGCAAAACACTGGAGAGGTTTATAGATAAAGAAATTTCCAGCATGTTTGGTTTCATGTCAATCATCATAATTCTTGTTCTTATGGTGAAACGATGTTAAAATTTTTGAAAAGTCATCTAAGTATCTTCTAAAATGTTTATACTGTCTGGGCTTCATTCCTGTGGTGCATGGTCCATTTCTCCACATCATTTCCAGCATTTTGTATTGGAAAGGTTCAGTATTTTTACTGTTCTCACAGGAGTTCTGGAATATCTCACTTTACATTAACTTTTATTTCACTGATGATACACTCAAAGTGGTACCTTTATTTTCTTACTTTCATCAATATACCTTCTTCAATGAAGTGTTTGATCAAATGCTTCATACTTTTTATATTGGGATCATTCTTAAATTTAAGAAGCTTATATGGTTAGAGTTTTCACTCATCTGGTTTTGGTAAATTCTGTCTTGTAATCTGTTATTTCCTATGGTAGTGTATGAAATTACATGTGTCACATAATAGCTTCAAGGTCCAGCACATCTGTAATTTATTTCACAAAATAAACTATTGATTATATGATTCCAGACTTCTTATCATGAACAATATATACATAGAGAGAAAGTTGGGTTGGATCACTAAGTGATTAAACAGTGAATTCTATGTCTCATAAAAGAAGCAATGATGATTAAATATATGATTAAAATTGTTATAGTATTTATAAGTACATATTTAGTATTTAAATCTATCCAAGATATTTACATTTAATATTTGATTTAGTTCTCATTACTATTACACATGAATCATAATAAATATTAGACAATAGAAAAATGTAAATTAGGAAAATGAAAGCTCAGAGATTCATATATGTATCCATTTTTTCTATTACCTCCCTTCAGTTCATGTAGCTGATTAATGTTAATACAAAACTTCAAATATAGAGAGATCTAAGGCTCAAATGATATTTATTGAATGACAATAATATTGTTTCATTGTGTATTTCTTTCTTTTCTCATTTCTTTAACAAAACACCTTTATAAATAATTTAATGAAAGAAGGTTTATTCTGAAGATGTTCCATTGTGATGTGGTCAGGTAGGCATGAATGCTAGAGTAGAAAGCTAACTGGTTATAACATCCACAGTTAGCATGAGAAATATGAACAAGAACTGCATCTATAGTATAAAACCTCAAGTCCTTCCTTTAGAATCCCAACACTCTAAAGTTGCTATAGGTTTCTCACAGCATTTCTCAAGGTTGAGACCAAGAAACACATGGGCTTTGGACATTTTCTATTGAAGCCACAAGTGTTCACCACCTTAAGAAAATGGTTTATGAGTAAGGAAAAGCTGTGGCTCCCAGCATGTTTGTACAGTTATTAACACAGCAATAAAAGTATCCAGCGATTTCCTCATTTGATGGAATCTGTCAAATTTCCTCTCTTCAGGTTCTGGCTTAGGGCCTGATTTTCTACACCTCCTACATCTCACCTTTAAAAAAAATCCTTTAATTACTAAAAGCTTCAGCTAATCATTAATTATGCACCATCAATTATGCTTACATTATCGTTTCAAATAGATACAATATCTGATTGATTTGACTAAAATAGCCCCCTTGCTTCATTGTCAATTTGCATAAAATCACATGCAATGAGAGGTTGCACAGTGATTCATTAGGCACTGCAAAAAACAGCAACAATGTGAACAACAGGAGGCTTGTTCTCCCAAATTATCATCATTTTCATCAGGGAAGGGATTCCATTACAGCTGGCTTTGCCCTTCTCTCAAATGTGATTGAGAATTTGCAAACGTTAACTCCCACAGCCTACATGGGGAAACAGTAAAAGAGAACAAATACCATGACCACTTACAGGGACTCTGTCTGGAAAGGTTTAAACTACCTGTTGTTCTAGTCTGGTTCATGGTATAGTCCTCATTTTAGGATAGGCTCAGTTAATGTGATGATCCCTGGGAGGTGAATGCAAAGTGAAGGTTTGACTGAAGCTGTGTGAGAGGAGCTTTCTCATGTGTTCTAACATTATTTTCCTTACTTTCATATCGACAATATTTCAATTGATTGTATTATTGACATATTTTGGAAATACACGTACTTGACCATTTGATTTATTCATACCCCTTCGAAGTGTGGCAGTATCAAATTTTCCAGTTCACACTTTTAACAAGTGACAAAGCTACACCAGACTCTAAATTGGATGGATACAAATATCTCCTGTGTTCTATCTCCAGTACCTATGACTAATTGTTATCATGCAAAAACAGAAAGACTAAATTACACTAAATTTACTAATTTTATTCTTCTTTCTAGTGGTCATTTATTATTTGAATACAAACAACATATTTTGTTCAAGTCTTATGCTGTGGCATATTCTCTCCTCTCACTTTAGTCAATATTCTGTTAAAAGACAGTCACTTAACATACCCTCCCTCCCTATACATACATATTTACTCAAAGGCAGTCATAGCAAAAACATTGCAGCTCATATCCTGTGAATGTAACAGAACTCCTCTGTGGCACTGCCACTTGCTTTCAGTTATCTTACTGGACCAGCATTGTCTGCATCTGTGTTTGTTAACGGGCTTATCATCTGTGTCTACTCAGTAGAAAGTAAGCTTCTAAGGAAAATTACCTTTCCTTCTAATTCATTAGCAATGTCTTGAAATTAGTAGGTGCTCATGAAATCTTTATGAGGTATGAATTAATAACATCTTTTTCTTCCCTTCGAAATTATTCACTTAATCTTTTGATTGATAGATTATTGAGATCTTTTCCTAATCTGCATTGAATCAACTAATCAGTCATTCGAAAGTAAGTCTGGCCCAAGTACTGGTGCAGCTGTTTGCATATTGATTTTCCATATGGCTTCGATTTCCAGAAAAGTAAACAGCTTTTACACACATTATTAGATTAATATTTAATTAAAAAAATACTAGGTTTTAGGTCTCAGTTTGTGTCTGGCGCTAGAGTAGATCTGTAAAATCCATAGGCAAACAACTATGACAACAGCAAAACTATAAAAGTTAATTTTCAGGTACTCATATACAGAATATTTGACACAACTTCGTAAGGTTAATTTTACAAATGAAGAGAATGAGGTTATAAAGACTTAGGTCCATGTACTTCAGAATGTATAACCTGGAGCAAATTATAAGTGTTCTAGAAATAGTAATCACTTTGAGAATGAGCTTAGTTGATTTGTAACTTTGACATTTTCAAAGTGTGAACACAGTTGATTAATTTTAATCTGTAAACGCTGAAAGGGAAAGATGATCAGTGAGATCCTCTGAGTCATTGGATATTGTTATCACAGACAGTAAAGCCTGTGTCTACCAAAGCCCACTTCTTCCTCACCACACTGAGTTGCCAAGGGGGCCATAACAACATTTAGTTTTACTTTTTTAAATCGGTTATTTTGTTAATTTACATTTCAAATGTTATCCTCTTTCCCAGCTTCCCTGCCTCCAAGAGGGTGCTCCTCTACCCACCCACCCACTCCTGCCCCACCGCCCTATCATTTCCCTATGCTGGGGCATCAAGCCTTCATAGGACTCAGGGCTTGCCCTCCCATTGATTCCAGACAAGGCCAGTCTTTGCTACATATGAAGCTGGGGCCATGAGTCCCTTCATGTGTATTCTTTGCTTGGTGGTTTAGTCCCTGAGAGTCCTGAGGGGAGGGGTGTCTGGTTGGTTGATATTGTTGTTCTTCCTATGTGGTTGCAAACCCTTTCAGCTCCTTCAGTTCTTCCCTTAACTCCTCCACTGGGGTTCCTGTGCTCAGTCAGAAGGTTGGCTGCAAGCATCCACATCTGTTTTCACTAAGGCTCTGACAGAGCATCTCAGGAGACAGCTCTATCAGGCTTCTGTCAACAAGCACTTCTTTACATCAGCAATAGTGCTCTGAGTTTGGTGTCTGTATGTTGGATGGAGTCTCTAGGTGGGGCAGTCTCTGGACAGCCTTTCTTTCAGTCTCTGCTCCACTCTTTGTTCCTGTATTGCCTTTAGACAGGAGCAATTCTGGGTTAAAATTTTATGAAAGGTAGGTGTCCCTATCCTTCAGTGGGGGCCATGCCTAACCTCTAGACATGGTCTATACAGCCCTTTGTTGAGTATGTCAGCTAATTTCATCTCTGTTGTGTCCTGGGGGTCTCTTCTTTATCTGACATCTTGGACTTTCTTGTGGCTACCCCCAGTTCCCCATTGCCCATTGCTACTCACCTCTTCAATTTCCTGACCCCTCTCTACATCTCCTGTCTCCTCCCACACCTAATCCTACCCATCCTTTTTTCCCTCTCTTCCTCCTTTCTTCCTCCCAAGTCCCTCCTACCCTCAACCTCCCATGATAAGTTTGTTCCTCCTTCTACGTAGGACAGAGGCATCCACACAATGGTCTTCCTTCTTCATGACCTTCATATGGTCTAGAAATTGTATCATGGGTATTACCAGCTTTTTGCCTAATATCCACTTATCAGCGAGTACCTACCGTGTTTGTTCTTTTGTGATTGGGTGACCTCACTTAGGATGATATTTTCTAGTTCCATGCATTTGCCTGTGATTTTCATGAAGCTTTTCTTTTTCTTTTTTTTTTTTTAATGGCTGAGATTGTGGTCAACTCTGGTTCCGTTGGAAAATCAAGTAGGATGAACCTCTGGTCAGTTTTCTGATCAGTAAATAAGAACATAGTTTTTCATCTCTTCCCTTCTGTAAGGAAATGGACTGATGCTACTCTGTTTCTTAAAAAAAACCAAAATACCCTCCTTTTTCTCCATTGTCCCCTAGCACTAGGAATATAGAAATGTCAGTAGTATGGTGTTAATTTGCATGACATAAAAAGATGCCTCAAAAGACAAAATAAAGAAAATAAAAAAATAAACTGGGCCATGGAGGCACACACCCTTAATCCCAGTACTCCGGAGGCAGAGGCAGGTGGATCTCTGTGAATTTAATGCCAGCCTGGTCTACAAAGGGACTTTCAGGACAGCCAACACTGTTAAATAGAGAAACCCTGTCTCAAAAAGGGGTAAAAAGAAAAGACAAGAAAAGAAAAGAAAAGATCTTTAAAGAAAAGAAAGAATTTTCTTCCTTACCTATTCCATATTGAGGAAGGGTCACATCTGTTTCTCCTTGTGACGATTTCAAAAGACAAGGTCAAAGGTCAATATTAGAACTAGTCTGATGCAATTCTCCTGTTTACATTGCTGTCAGGGAGAGTGTCTGCCAAAACTGGGAGACTGATACCTTAAAGCAATTTGGCATCAACAAGAAGGAAAATGCTGTTTGTAGTCTGGCTTCTGATTAAATGAGAAGTTGTATATGAAGGTCTTTGAATAACTAAATGAATTTTAGAAATATGCGTGGGCTTTGAGGGTATTACTCCTCGTAAGCATGACACAGAAGAAAAGATCTCTGGCCAATCAGTGTTTTCTAAAGAAAGTATGAGTCCCTAGATACATGGTGAAACTTGAATAGCAAAGATGTCTACTTTTAAATAGAATAATTTCACTGCTGTATTCTCTTATCCACAAGCGAAATATATGCTCATAAATACCTGTTTTCCTCCCAATGTAAGATTTCTCCAACATAGAATTAATATTGCTGGTATATTTGAAAGTGATTTGTATTGATTAAGATGAAATATTAACATTTAATAATTTTGTTTTTTTTTGGATGTTTTCTTTATTTATATTTCAAATGTTATCCCCTTTCCCAGTTTCCCTTCCAGAAACCCCCCCATCCCATCCCACCAATCCCTGCTTCCATGAGAATGCTTCCCCAACCATCCACCCCCTCCCCCTCCCCTTGTCTACCTGCCCTGGAACTCCCATACACTGGGGCATCGAGCCTTCATAGGATCACAGGCCTCTCCTCCCATTCATGCCCAATAAGGCTATCCTCTGCTATATATGTGGCTGGGATATTATTGTTCTTCCTATGGGGTTGAGCAGCGTAACTGAGAAAGTTTAGTTATTCATTGTTCTGAGGGAGTTCATGAGATCGTTTACTTCTATAGAGACAAGTTATATATTGATAACAACCAGCAACATTGCAAAGGACAGCTAGATGGATTAATTATTCCTCGTGTCTTTGGCCTAGCTGGTGGCAATGACAAGGGGGAAGGAATCTTATCATGTGACACAAGATGATAACTTATCCCAGAATGCACTTTCAAGACACACCACCAACGGTATCACCTTGAGGTTCATGCCTTTCATGGTGAAATTTACAGGACTTTGTATCCAGCTTCTGTAGTACCCTTGACTCAAACATTATTTTTAAAAATATACAAAATGTAAGCTATAATTAACAGCAGCAATAATAGCAGCAGCTACCAGAACAGCAAATATCTCCATAAGAAGGCTGTGCCTATGCGATCAGTAGCCGTATTCTGTTGGCTAACTTCAATTTGAGCTCACTTTACTTCTTATATGTATTATTTTCAATATGATGGAATGAGAAAGGAAAGGGAGATTAGCTTTGTAACACCTTAAAAATATCTGAATACTAATGTTTCTTAAATATTTAATAGATTGGAATTACAACTACACAGTCTAAATTATTGTAATTGGACATAAACTACTTATTCTACTTATGTTAAATTCATTCAAGGGAAAATTATTCAAACAAAGATGTTTCCAGGATAAAAATCATAGACTTATAAGGCTATTTTGCCTCTACTTACTATTCATACTTAATCAGTAACAGACTTTTATGAAAATGAAATGTTATTATTATATATTTAGCATTTGGCCTTTAAGTACAATCAATTTGATAAAGTACAGTGTTGAGTTTGGATTTGACTTCTGAAATAGACTACATTTTTGTTAAAATATATTTGTTTTATTTCATATCAGTAGAAATAAATATTGAAGTTTTCATAGCAGTGAAAAAGTGAAATTAAAATTTTTAATATAGAATGGTATATATACAGTCTCAAAAACAAAAACTATTCCTTTATATCAGTGTTATTGAGTTACATTGATAACAATTAAGACGCTGCCATTAAGGTAAATTATTTTGTCTCCTAATTTTAATTAGCTATAAAACAAAAACAAAACAGCTGAAGTTGCCTTTCCTTGTTTTAATTAATGTTAATGAGGGTTATGTCACTTTATACATTTCATTAATACAGCTTGACGTTGTAGGCATTGCAGAGTGAGGTATATTTCTGATAGAGACTATCATCATATTCAGCTTCTAGGTACAAAATGTGAATAATGCTTAGGGTTTATTATGGAATATTTCAAGGCTAGAAGATCTCAAATGATTTTGCATCCAACTTACATAAGAACCACAGCTCAAAAAATCACTCCTATAATCAAATCTTTAAAAGGCAATACTTCAAATATGAATTTAAATAGTCATTCCAAAGGTTCTTATGCATTATAGAGCTGTCATAGAAAATAAGTACTCTAGAAGAGCTGAAATCCTTCATTAATGACTTTTCTGAAAGTTGACTATCCTTGAGGAAAGATAAATTTTACAATACTACACCTAAACCACTCATAATCATGGCAATTTAATCACTGATATAAAAAGGCCTTAACTTTGTCAAATTTTGATTCCAAACACATATTTTAGCTTTATAACATTTATAACACAGAAAACTTCTAAAATGTCAAACTTATTTTAGCAATATTTGTAATGCAAATGTGGTACTAAGATTTTAAAAGGCACATTTCCCGTTTTTCTCTTTTCATGTAATTTTATACTTTCCAACTCTTCTGTCATACATAGACTGACTAATATTTTAATAGTTAACATTAATGGTATTACATTCTTCCTTATATAAAAACCATGGAATTGCACACAATCTATTGGATGATAGTCGGGTGTACATAAATTTAAAGAAGTAGAGTTCGAGGAAAGAGGAAGGAAGGAAGGGAAAGAGGAAGGAAGAAAAGAAAAATGGAAGAAATTAAGATGTAAATAATATCTCTGAGAAATCTCTGTGTGAGTAGTGCTTATCTAGTTGATAACATTTGTTATTTTTGTATTTCTGAAAAATAACATGAACCAGCAAATTTATTTTTTTAATAGCTTCTAATATTTTATGCATTCTTGTGAAAAACATAATTATACTGGTATTCAGAACATGAATTCATCCCAACAGAACTTGTGTTGACTTTGTAATATTACAAATTATGAAGAATTTTTCTTGCTTTAGATTAAATAAAAATATATTATTGACTTCAATAGTTTAAGTAACTTTTCCTTACAATGCAATCAGGTTTTTTTTTTCAAATTTTAGAATGAGTATTATATTTGACACAAACATAAACAACTACCATTGTGGCTATTAATTAATTATACAACAGCATTTGTTTAATAGTCCATGGATATTTGTCAAGACAGTCATTTAGTGCTCTTTCCTAATATTAGAAATGCAGTTGATTTTATAGTCTAACTAAGAAGACAGCATAAAGAATAATTGTCCAATGCATACCCAGAACATACATCCTGTGAATCTGCATGGCGTCACCTGTTACAACATGATTTCATTGCCTTGTGTGCCACATCAAACTTCTCTACACATTATGAGCCTATCCATCTTATATCAAGAACCAGGCTGGTAATAGGCAAAATTTCACTATCCATGTACCCACAAGTCCCCATATCTAAGTACGATTCCAAATCTAGTGCCCAGCCTTGTTGGATAGCTGGGGATATTCTGGCCCCAATCTCTAAGCTTGGCCAAGAATATAGATACAGTGCACAAGCAAAGACTCCTTTTACCCTCTGATTTCAGTCATTTATCACCACATTCAAATTCCAGGAAGAGGCTGGCACAGCACATCTCATGCCAGAAATGAGGCTTGTCCAAGATTGCATGTTATGAGTAGTGAGTATGTATTTAATGCCTAGTGGCATTGGATGCAAAACTCAGGCTTGAACTAGGGAGCACATTCTGTGAACCAGTTCAGACTATTGTGTGCCCCTAGTTTTAACTCACCCTTTCCATACCCAATCTTCAGTCCCAACCCATCTGTGCACCTTGTGCTCTGCCCCCTGTCTTCTGTGTCCATATTAAACATGAAATGAACAGAAGATCTTCACAAGCACAAATCTCCTAGTCAAAATACAAATAATATTTTTAAAAATCTAAAATATATCTTTCTTTTTTTTTATTAACTTGAATATTTCTTATATACATTTCGAGTGTTATTCCCTTTCCCGGTTTCTGGGCAAACATCCCCTTCCCCCCTCCCCTTCCTTATGGGTGTTCCCCTCCCCATCCACCCCCCATTGCCGCCCTCCCCCAACAGTCTAGTTCACTGGGGTTCAGTCTTAGCAGGACCCAGGGCTTCCCCCTTCCACTGGTGCTCTTACTAGGATATTCATTGCTACCTATGAGGTCAGAGTCCAGGGTCAGTCCATATATAGTCTTTAGGTAGTGGCTTGGTCCCTGGAAGCTCTGGTTGCTTGGCATTGTTGTACATATGGGGTCTCAGGCCCCTTCAAGCTCTTCAGTTCTTTCTCTGAAACAGGGGTCCTATTCTCAGTTCAGTGGTTTTGCTGCTGGCATTCGCCTCTGTTTTGCTGTATTCTGGCTGTGTCTCTAAGCTACATCCGGCTCCTGTCGGTCTGCACTTCTTTTGCTTCATCCAAATTGGGTGGCTGTATATGTATGGGCCACATGTGGGCAGGCTCTGAATGGGTGTTCCTTCAGTCTCTGTTTTAATCTTTGCCTCTCTCTTCCCTGCCAAGGGTATTCTTGTTCCCCTTTTTAAAGAAGGGTGAAGCATTCATTTTGATCATCCGTCTTGAGTTTCATTTGTTCTAGGCATCTAGGGTAATTTGAGCATTTGGGCTAATAGCCACTTATCAATGAGTGCATACCATGTATGTCTTTCTGTGATTGGGTTAGCTCACTCAGGATGATATTTTCCAGTTCCAACCATTTGCCTACGAATTTCATAAAGTCGTTGTTTTTGATAGCTGAGTAATATTCCATTGTGTAGATGTACCACATTTTCTGTATCCATTCTAAATAGACCAGGTTTGTCAGAATGTCTTAAAATAAAATTCCAATAGATAAGCCCAAGCTCATAGAATTTCAGCTAAGAAATTTTTCTCAAATAATATAAGAAATTTGAAGAAGTTGAAAAGAATGAAATAGTTCATCTCAAGAAGACATGGACATATAACTAATTAAAATGATAGAGAAGCCAGGTTTTGAAAACAAAATGCAACTAAAATATAGAAATATTGAAGAGAATTCAAGCTGGAATGGAACATGGAATTTAGAATCTAAATAAGTCAACTAGAAAGCACAAGGGAAAGACTTCCAATTAAAATGAATTGGCAGAGATAGAATAAAAAGACTTAATGACAATCTAGAGAATTTAGCCAAAATAAACAAGTAATGTGAAAAAGTAACTAAGTCTCATGAAAGGGAAATTTAAGAAATACTGGTCAGCCCAAAATTATCAAAATTTCAGGTTATAGGCGTAGAGTAGGAAGACAATGGCATGGACCATATATTCCAAAGATCATAGAAGAAAAGTTTTCCGTATTAAAGAAGGACAAATATAATAAGTACACATAAATATGAGAAAGCACACAGACTTCCAAAGAGATAAAATTACAATAAATAATAACTTTACAAAGCACTCTTTAGTTAAAACACTAAATATGCCGAACAATGAAAAGTTATTAAAGCTGGAAGAGAAAAAAAGAAAGTGTCATATAAATGAAAACATATCAGAATAAGCAGTTTTTTCTTTAGAAAATTATAAAACAAAAGGACTAGAACAATGCATTACAAGCTCTAAAACAGCATTAAGGCCAAGATAGACTATCATATCCAGCAAAACTATCTTTCATAGATGAATTGTAAAGAAAAAAATTCCATGATTCAAAAAATTCATGATTTCATGATTTTGAGAAAATTACTCAAATAGGATGAGTAATTAATATCTAACAGACAAACTACCAAAACAGTATTTTAGATAAGAGGAATATGTATAACCATGAGACTGAAGAAAGAAAATAAATGAAGTTATAACTATTGAAACACATGACATGACAAAGATTCAAACAGTATGCAATAAACAACAAAATGAAAACCAAAAATATGAGTGCAAACAATACAAGCCTTTGAAAATAATATTAATTATTAATTTTTTGGTTCTTCAATTAAAAAAAAGAGACTGGCTGAGTTATGAAACAAGATTCATCTCTCTATTTTCAAAGAGTGTAAAACTTAATTTAGCTTTAGTAATAGAATCTTATAGTGAATAAATTTGTAAAAGTAATTTAATCAAATGGGACAAAAACCAAGAACCAATTGCAATCTTCAGATCTGCGAAAATAAATTTCAAATTGAAACTATCAGAAAAATAAAGATACTTCATTCTAACTAAGAGAAAATTAATCAAGGAGACAGTATTGTAATATGTGTCAAATTCTGGTGTACACACATTTATAAACATATACAGCTAGAATTAAAAAAAAAACAGAATATTTTTGGTTGTGAGCCTAGCATTTTATTGCTGAGCCATCTCTCCAGCCCAAAATGAACTGATAAAGAATCGGTGATTTTTCTTTTAGAGTTTCATACAGTCTGTGAGTTGTATGATGAGTGTTCCAAGCTTTTTGCCTAAAATCCACTTACCAGTGAGGAAATAGCATGTGTGTTCTTTTGTGATGGGATCACTGCACTCAGAATATTTTCTAATTCCATCCATTTGCCTGTGAATTTCATAAAGTCATTGTTTCTAATAGCAAAGTAGTAATTCTTTATGTAAATGTACCACATTTTCTGTATCCATTCCTCTGTTGAGGGATATCTGGGTTATTTCCAGCTTCTGATTATTATAACTAAGCCTTCTATGAACATAGTGGGGCACATGTCTCTGTTATATGTTAGAACATCTTTTGCTCAAGAGTGGTACAGCTGAGTACTCAAGTAGTACAATGTCTAATTTCCTGAGGAACTGCCAGGCTGATTTCCAGAGTAGTTGTATCAGCTTGCAATTCCACCAGCAATGGAGGAGTGTTCCTCTTTCTCCACATCCTCACTAGCATCTGCTATTACCTAAGCTTTTGATCTTAGCCATTCTGACTGGTATGAAATGAAGTCTTAGGGTTTTTTCGCTGTATTTTTCTCTGTATTTCCCTGCTGACTAAAGATGTTGAACATTACTTTAGGTGCCTCTCGGCCATGTGATATTACTCATTCCCATTTTTAAAATAGGGATATATGTGTATATATATGATAAGTAATCCTCTACCAAATGTAGGGCTGGTAAAGATCTTTTCCTGTGCTATAGATTGCCATTATTTTTCCTGTTGACATGTCCTTTACCTTTCAGAATCTTTTCAATTTTATGAGATCTCATTTGTCTATAGTTGATCTTAGAGCCTGAGCCATTGGTGTTCTGTTCAGGAAAATTTTCCCTGTGTGTATGTGTTCAAGGCTCTTTCCTGGTTTCTCTTATATTAGATGCAGTATATCTGGATTTATGTGGAGGTCCTTGATCCACATGGACTTGAGCTTTGTACAAGGAGATAAGAATGGATCAATTTTCATTCTTCTACATTCTGACCAACAACTGAGCTAGCATCATTTGTTGAACATGCTATCTTTTTCTCCACTGGATGGTTTTGACTTCTTTCTCAAATATCAGGTGACCATAAGTGTGTGGGTTTAGTTCTGGTTCTTCCCTTCTATTCCATTGCTCTACCTATCTGTCTCAAATTGGGGAAATTTCAGTCATACTTAGAAGGGGGAAATACAATAATCATGGGAGGTAGAGGTAGGGATCGACCTGGGAGGGAGAGGGCTAGGGAAGGGAAAACAGGTCAAGATAAGGTGTTGGAGGAGATGGGAGAGAAGTACAGAGGGTCCTGAAATTGAAGGGTGGTGTATAGCAGTGGGGAATGGCAAATTGGGGGTAACCACTAGAAATTCCCAGATGCAGAGAAAGCAAGAGGCTTCCAGGACCTGATAGAGATGACATTAGCTGAAATACCCAACAAGGGGAGAGAACCTGTAGAGATCATATTTGAGATTAGGCATGGGGCAGTTGAGGGATGGGGCAACCCACCCATCTCAAAAATATTAACACAGAATTGTTTATGTCTAAAGAAATACAGGGACACAGAGTAAAGCAAGGCTAAAGGACTGCCCTGCCTGAGGATCCATCTCATCTACAGGCATCAAACCAGACACTATTGCTGATGCCAAGAAGCACTTGCTGACAGAAGCCTGGTATGGCTCTCCCTGAGAGGCTCTGTCAGAGCCTGACCAATACAGAAATGGATACTTATACCCAATCATCAGTATGAGGACAGTGACCCCAAAAATGAGTTAGTGGAAAGACTGAAGAAGCTGAAGGGGTTTGCAACCACATAGGATGAAGAATATTATCAACCAACAGTAACCAATGGAACTCCCAGTGACTAAATCAGGAACCAAAGAGTACACATGGTGGGATCCATTCATATCTTCTACAAATAGTGATATTTTGACTTCGTATTTTCCAATATGTATCACTTTGACCTCCTTTCCTTGTCTGATTGTTTGGGTTAAGACCTCCAGAACTATTAGCAGTGTCTATTCCCTGATTTTAGCTGGATTGCTTCAAGTTTCATTCATTTAGTTTGATGTTAGCAACTGGTTTGCTGTATATTGCTTTTACTATGTTTAGGTATGGGCCTTGAATTCCTATTCTTTCCAGGACTTTTATCAGGGAGGGGTGTTGAATTTTGTCAAATGCCTTCTCAGCATTATAAAGAAATGATCATGTGGTTTTTTTTTTTTTGAGTTTGTTTATATTGTGGATTACATTGATGGATTTCCATATATCAAACCATCCCTGCATTCCTGCGATGAAGCCTACTTGATTATGATGGATGATCATTTTGAGGTGTTCTTGGATTTGGTTTGTGATAATTATATTGAGTATTTTTGTGTCTATATTCATAAGGGAAATTGGTCTGAAGTTCTCTTTCTTTGTTGGGTATTTGTATAGTTTAGGTATAATAGTAATTGTTGCTTCATAGAAGGAATTTGGTAGTGCTCCATATGTTTCTATTTTATAGCATAATTTGGACAGTATTGGTATGAGGTCTTCTATGAAGGTCTGATAGAATTCTGCACTAAACGCATGTGGTCCTGGGTTCTTTTTTGTTGGGAGAATTTTAATAACCACTTCTATTTCTTTAGGAGTTATGGGTTTGATAAGATGGTTTATTAGTTCCTGATTTAACTTTGGTACCTGGTATTTATTTGGCAAATTGTCCATTTCCTCCAGATTTTCAAGTTTTGTTGAATATAGGCTTTTGTAGTATGATCTGATGATTTTATTAATTTCCTCAGATTTTTTTGTTATGTTTCCCTTTTCACTTCTGATTTTGTTAATTTATATGCATTCTCTGTGCCCTCTGCTTAGTTGGGTTAAGGGTTTATCTATCTTATTGATTTTCCTCAAAGAACCAGGCCCCTGGTTTTTTTTTTTTTATTTTTCTGTATATTTCTTTTTTTCTCTACTTGGTTAATTTCAGCCCCGAGTTTGATTATTTTCTGCCGTCTACTCCTCTTGCTTCTTTTTGTTGTAGAGCTTTGAGGTGTTCTGTCAAGGTGCTGGTGTGTACTCTCTCCTGTTTCTTTTTGCAGGCACTCAGATGTATGAGTTTTCCTCATACCACTGCTTTTTTTTTATGTCCCATAAGTTATGGTATGTTGTACCTTCATTTTCATTAAATTCTAAGAAGTCTTTAATTTCTCTCATTATTTCTTCCTTGACCAAGTTATCATTGAGTAAAACATTGCTCAACTTGCATGCTTATGTGAGCATTCTGTCATTATTGTTGTTATTTAAGTGCAGTCTTAGTCTGTGGTTATCTGATAGGATGCATGGGATTATTTCTATCTTTCTGTATCTGATGAGGCCTGTTTTGTCACAGATAATATGGCCAATTTTGGAAAAGGTATCATGAGGTGCTGAGAAGAAGGTACACCCTTTTGTTTTCAGATGGAATGTTCTATAAATATCTGTTAAGTACATTTGTTTCATAACTTCTGTTAGCTTCTCTATGTCTCTGTTTAATTTTTTTCCATGATCTGCCCAATGATGAGAGGGGGGGGAATTGAAATCTCCTACTATTATTGTGTGAGGTACAATGTATGATTTGAACTTTAGTAAGGTTTCTTTTATGAATGTAGGTGCTCTTGCATTTGGAGCATAGATATTTAGGATTGAGAGTTCATCTTGGTGGATTTTTCCTTTGATGAACATCTTTTTTGATGACTTTTGGTTGAAAGTCAGTTTTATTCGATATTAGAATGGCTATTCCAGGTTGTTTCTTTGGACCATTTGCTTGGAAATTTGTTTTCCAGCCTTTTACTCTGAGGTAATGTCTGTCTTTGTCTCTGAGGTGTGTTTCCTGTATGCAGCAAAATGTTTGGTCCTCTTTCTGTATCCAATCTGTTAGTCAATGTCTTTTTATTAGGCAATTGTGTCCAGTAATGTTGAGAGATATTATGGAATATTGATTTTTGCTTCCTGTTATTTTCTTTGTTATGTTTGTGTGTCTCTCTTCTTTTGGTTTTGTTTCTAGGAGATTACTTTCTTGCTTTTTCCAGGGTGTGTTGCCCACTTTGTGTTGGGCTTTTCCATCTATTATCCTTTGTAGGGCATGATTCATAGAAAGATATTTAGTCAAGCCTTTTTAAAATTCATTGGTGTGTGTGTGTCTTCCATTCTCAAATTCAGAGAGCTCCTGAACAAGTGCTAGTGGTGCAGCCCATTCACCACTAGAGATTGTGAACCATATGGTGGTTGATAAGTCACTATTAAACATAATTTAGAGATTCCAGAATAAATGAGACAATAGACACCATGAGATGGGTTTAGGAGGGGAAGAGGTTCATTTTCTCAACTAGCATAGCTGAGTCACCCAAAGGCTTTGAAGCTAGAACAAAGGGACACAGCCTCCTATAGGAATTTACTCCTGGCCACCTGCTAGGAGGAAGACAAAAAGAAGCATACAGTAAAAGCTGCCTTTCCCTAGCCACCAGAAAAATAAAGGATCAAGATTTATAAATTTGATTTAATTGTTTTTAAGGATAGAAGGGACCCTTCCAATGGTTCTAAACAGATACAAAGAGCTTAAGCAGAGAAACTGAGAGCTCCTGCTCTGCAAAGAGCTAGGCATGCTGCTAGGGGGAAGACAATGAGAGGCAGAGAGCCAGATGGTAAATGCAGACTGCATCCTACAATCAAATAAAGGATAGGGACAAATAAATTTGATTTGTTTTTAAGGAGAGAAGGAAGATTGAATTAAAAAAAATGCTTAAAGAAATTTAAAAGTCATGCCTAAGCAAATTCTTAAAACCTTTCAATATGGTCCACATGGAATTACTGGGATTGTTTTTGCCTAATATGACATAAATATAGCCTAGAAATAGACTCATACAGTAAGCAGACATAGACAATAAGTATTGAAGCATTCAAAAAAAATTAGGTTGAAAACAGGGTATAAGAAGGCTAACCTATCTCAGACAATAGAAACTTAGGCCTTAAAACTCATATAAAGAGAAAGGGAACATTTTAACACATGTACTCACAAAGTTAGTAATTTCCATATTAGAAAGGATTTAATTGTACATAGATGTGTAAGATGTTGAGGCTTTGATTTTAAATTATAGGTCAAAAGCAGGAGATGGTAAAGAAGCAATTTCTCAATAGTTAATATTTTTCAGATTGCTTTAATTGCTTTGAATTGTTTGAATTATCAAAATGTGCATGCTTGATTTTGGTGATTATATTAAAATTCCTCAGGGAAAGAGGTTAAAGTATACCTTAATGATTCTACTTACTGGACCAAGGGCATGTTATTTTGGGAGAGAGACTCTGTATTTGTATTTGAGAAAAGGCTTTGGACCCCTTTCAAGTGATATGGATCAGATCTGACAAGGGAACACATCTTCTGATCTTGAAAAATTCGAGAAAATCAAATAATTTGATTGGTCTGCTGATTCTTTGACATAGGAATAGCCCAATGATCCATTAGACATAAATATGTTTCTAATAGAAACTTCAGCTTAAATTAGAGAATAAATATTGTTGGTTATGGAATCCTTAAGATTCTTCATGTCCTCCTTCATACGGATTGCATAAATGAAGACTTAACATAATTGGTTATTGATAAAATTTACTCATAAAAAAGACAGTTGTCTTTCACTGACTCAAACAAGGAGCAAAATTTCATCCTTAACTGATCTATGGACCCTGCACAATCCATACAAATATCTTAATGTAATAAAATTTTGATTGTGAGATTCATATATTACAGAATCTATAGTTTTGACAAGATTCATCTTCAGAGATGCTAAACTGACCTGTTGTTCCAGCTTCCTGTTTCCTGGTGTTGGCCAGAGATTTGCTTTCAGAACACTTTCAGGAATTGGCACTGATTCCAGATGATCTTGCCTCATCGAACCATTCAGACAGATCAAGTCAAAACTTCAATCAAGGCCTGAGCCTTCTAAGCATACAAAGACTGGATAATAGATAGCTATACTTCTCAAGTCTCACCCATTTTTCTAATTTTCCTACCACTTTTCATCCCTTTAAAGACCTTCCTGTCACTCCTATTCAGCAGAAAGGAGACATGGAGGATTGTCAGTCTAGTTCTTTGTATTCGGGTGTCTGGTTATGTTTATTTTACAAATTATAGATGGGTTGTCAATTTAAGGGATAATTTAGGAATGCTCATAATTTTGAACAGGGAAGGAATATATGGGATGGAATACTATTTTTTTTTCATGAATGAAGCATTGTATAGCCACAAACTTTCTTTGATAGAAATCATAGTAATTGATGTAAAATTGAAGTTATAATAAATACATTGGTATAGAGCTTATGTATTGATATAGATTTAAGGTTTATTTGGTATAAATCATTGTGCATTGATACAAAATTTGAAATTAATATTGTTATTCTTAGGTACAGTGCTTATTTTACTCATTTAAGTATAGAAGGCTTAGACCCAGGCCTTTTATAGCTGATGTTACAAACGTTTTATGAGGATTAAGTAACACAAGTTAAGGGACAAAAGGCTGAAGACAGATGCTCCAACACTATACAATATTAGGGGACTATCCAGGTAGTTACCAGGTAGTTTGTTTAAGTTTTGGAAGCTATGTTTTAATGCCTCTTATAGATTCAGATAATATTAATTTGTTCTTGAATTTCTAACAGGGTTAAAGACTAGTTGGAGTCTCATAAGCAATATTTAGTTGTGTAGTACTGAAAGGTAAAAAATAAAGTTGAGAGCATAGTTTTCAGATACTGGTAAGGGCTAAGGTCAAAACATAATTAATGCATAGGATCTTAATCTCTTTATTAAAATATGATGGTAAAGTACTTTATTCAATTGACAAACATGATGGACTTGATGCTAATTGTTTATCCTGTTTTGCAATTTCCATAATTGTTATGGTTATGCTCAATTTATGCCTGAGAGAATAACTTTTATTTTTATTTAGATGGAAAAGGTTAGATGTTGGGGGTTGGTTCTCATGCTTTGATTTAATCAGAAATTTGCATGTCCAAATGCTTAAACTTCTTGTTTCTTCATGATAAATAAAGATTCCAGCAGCCAATGTTTGGGCTAAAGGAGATGATGTGGGACCTTTAGATTTGCACAGGCTAGGAATTGGGAAAAGGCGTCATCATGACTCATGGTAGAAGAATGGACATAGAAGCTGCAGGAGTGAATGCCAACCAGTCATCTGAGATCTCTGATGGGTGTCCACTGAACACTTCCCCGATTGGGACTGGGTTATCAGGGGAAGGTTTAGGAGTGTCCAGCCTTTGAGGAATCCAAGACATTTTAAAATTAACGTGTGTGTGTGTGTGTGTGTGTGTGTGTGTGTGTGTGTGTGTGTGTGTGTAATGAATCCAGATAGCTCCTGGGTAAGTACATATGTGGGACCCACTAGGACTGTAGTGATGGGCCCAAGTGATATAGCCCAAACTCACTGCTATACCTGTCTGATTTTGCTAGTTTAGTTTTGTTTGTTTGCTTGTTTTTGTTTTTCTTGAAACCTCTATATTCTGCCCAACTAATAAAGAGGCTTATCCTTGGGAGTGACTAAGCATTTCATTATTGCCAATAGCTGCCTGCAGTCTTTGTCTTGGGAGAGTATCACAATGATATTGCAAATGTTTTATGTTTGCTTATACAGACATTTCTGAACAGAATATATTGTTCACCCCTCCTTTATAGACGTTATATATATACAGGAGCCATATATACAGGAATTGTGACATGACTGTATCTGTTGGGACTAGACTCCTCTTGGTCAGGTGATGTCTGCATTATATTTATCCGTTCTTTTCTGTGATGACCTCCATTTCCTGGAATGAGAAGATTGTTTGATGAGGGGTGTAAACTAAACTGTTCTGTGTATATATGGATAGATTTTAAAATATAGATAGGAATTACACTGGTCTATCAAACATGTGGTACAGTAGATTCTCTACTCTAAGCTACTGTATTCCCCTTATTTGTACACATTTCATCAATTAAATGAGCAAAAGATCTCTTTACAGTATTTATTTTTTCATGAAGTAGTCCATGATATGATATCTGAATTGTTTCCCTTATTTAGAGAACAAAACCAGCCAGTTCAGTGTAAGCACTTTCCTTCACATATGCAATTGGTACAAGCAGGCATGACCACACATATAACCATAAAACTCTCATTTAACCTCCAGGATATTCTTTAGTTACCATGGAATCTTTTTCCTGTAGTCTCTCAGTTATTAAGAAACAGCTGGAGTCTACATTTTTTCAGAAAATTAACCTTTTCCCTCTCATTGCATCTTTCAAAGGCAGTTGCTATTGTTACAGTCTAAATTGCTCAGAAGTGAGAAACTACAGCAACTGTGGGAAGAAAAGCATCTCAGGGAGGTCACTGCCTTTCTTTCTCAGTAGCAGGTAAAAACATGGGCATTGTGGAATAGAACTAAATACCCATTTACCTCGAAAAACATTTTAGGCAATCATGTACTAAATTATAACATAGAAAATGATTTGTGTAATTTTCTTTTCTTCAACAGTATGAATGAAAATTGTATGCACCTATTATCTGTGTGCTTATTTGTTTCTGTGTAGTAAATCGCTTGCCACCTAAAACTGCTTACAGCATTTCGTTTTTCAGATTATATTGAATGGGAAATCATGAAAGATTATAATCCACATGTATATTATGAAAATGCTGGTTATGAAGTTACTTCACTAACTTTGTCTAGAAATCTCTTTAAAATTACATCTTATTCCCTAAAATGCTTATAAATTAAGTAACTAATTAACAAAGTTTCTTCTACAATAAAACATAGTAAATATACATAGATATAAAATATGGAGAAGGACTAATATACAATGAAAATTATTATTAAATTTATTTAAAGAAGAATAATATAGAAGAAACTCACTTAAAATGACAAAATTTGTTCTCATTTGTTCTCTGATGATTCATTAGGAATAAAGTTGAGATTTATATACAAAAATATTATAAGAATATACTTAAGAAAGATAAGTATGGCTGTTATTATAGTGCCACATTATGCTGGAAATAACACAGTTATAAAATGTTTTCAAATCTAAGATGATCTTTTTAAAAGAATATATTCAATTTGAATTCTGTGTACCTTAACACAGTAACAGCCAATTAAAGCTCAAGGTAACAGAAACATTCCTGTTCACTTCAGTGCCCTATATGAATGTAGGCAGAGCACACAAAAACAAATTAAATAAATAAATAAATATCCATTTTGTTTCAGGTCCACATTTTATGAATCAAAGCTTTTCTAGGATATTCCTTCCTTCACAGGATAGTATTTGTGGTGACTTCCTTTTGCCATTAGGTCCTTGAAAATGTCTTATTGTTTCATAAAATACCATGGTGAAATCAAGACTTCTGTGTCTAAGGTCAGGAAGGAGAAAGGATGAGTGGAAGAGGTCCTTTTACATTTTGCACTTCCTATTGTTTCAAACATTTTGCAAAATTCTCAGAGATATATTTATCTGTCTGCTTTGAGGTCCTCTGAATTACAAATCAACCATTTATTTGAAATCACAGACTTAATTTTAAAAAATATAATATTCTCAAAAATATTAAATATTCTCTATTATAATATTAAATGTAAATATGTAATGGTAATAACTACTGAATTATTTATTTATGTACTTATTTATTTACTGTGTGAGGTATTTATTCATTGTGTGAGGTATGTATATGAGGCATGTCAGGGATGTCATTATGCAGGTGAAAGAAGGTACAGGATAGAACAAGGCCTGTCATTGGACAAGAAGGAAGGATGGGTGGGAGAAAAGCTTTAGAAGAGGAGGAGACTGGAGCTAGAAGAAAGGCAGCCAAGGTGAACATGGAGGCAGATGTTAACATTTCTCTCTGCACATTTACAGGTTGTTGTGACTACTCTTAAAGGATGGATGTGTACAGGATTTTGTGTGTACAGGTGAGCAAACTCTATCTTATCTAGATGGACAATTATATCTTATCAGTTAGATCAGACGTTGTTGTGGTGTGTGTTCTTTCATGTGGCGATTTTATTGAGTTCAAGAGAGTGTTTGGTGGCTGGACACACTGGGCCTGCCACAGAAGTGGGAGGAGTAATGTCTTGCATGGTGGCAACATGCTTTGGGAACTAGATGGGTAGAGAACTAGATTGTTGCTGGGCTCAGACAGTAGCCATCAACAGTGTGATATGGGATGGAGCTTAGAGGGTGAGAAGCTTTGTTGACTGAGACGAAAATACCCAACAGATGTCAGGTGGCCCTATGGTGCCAGCACTAGTGAGGGATAAAAGAAACCTTTATTTATGTATTTTTTTAATTTGCCACTACAGGAATGCGCTTGTGGTTATGCTATATATAGCTTATATGTATGGTGAAAGGACAAATTGGAGTTGGTTTTCTGCAACTACTCTGTGGCTATTAAGGATACAATTCTTATTCTCAGGCTTGGTAGCATTACCTTTACCCTCTCAGCCATCTTGCTAATCCCATTAAAAAAAATCAAATAGTCAAGGAAATATAAAAATGATTTAGTAATTTCTTAAAGTCAAATTTTCAAGTACCAGCTTTGGAATTATCATTACACTCTTCAGGATTAATCTTTGGATTTTGGGGGAAACACGGGTACACATCATACATGTGTGGTGGGAGAAAGGACATCTCCAAAGAAGCCTTTGCATCAGTATTGTTGTTGTATGTAGGTTTGTGTGTGCAAGTATTCACATATCCCACCCTTGCATGCTTTTTAAGGGACAGTCTATTAACTGTCATTTAAAAATGTTAAATGACATACTCGCTTTTTGAAGTTAACCTATTAGGAAAAAAATTGAATAGTTGGTCATTAGAATTTTTATGAATAATCTTAATTTCATCTCTCAAAATCCAAAATTGTGAACCCTTAATTTTTACATGCCTTTACTGAACCTTAGTTGAAAGACTGAGAAGCAGTTAATATAATCTTTAGTGAGCTTATATTTTCTCTAGTTGTTCCCACTTATCTTTATGGCCTCAGGACAATTTGCAGCAATTTCTACATCTGAGTCTTAAATATTAGTATACAGTTTGTTCTTTCTTGAAACAAAGTAAGGATTAAGCAGTGGCCACTGCAAACAATTTCACTAGTAAATTTTTTTTTCTGCAAGAACTTATCTTTGTTTCATATGGCATAAACATCTATGGAAAATGCCCTAATTTCAATATCAATATAGACAATTTAGATGTCTGGAACTGACCACGCCATCCCCGCTACAATAAGCACTGGATCTTAGACAACAGTTGTTGCTCAGTTAGTTCATGAAAATGCAATATGATCTCAATGAGTTGAAGAAGATGCCCAACTGTTAAATGCATCATCATGAGCAGTTGCATGGCATATATCTTCTGGTGTACTTTCATAATTGGTAACATGATGATGGCCCTCTCTGTTAGCTAACCAAAAGCCTCTAGACATTTTTCACAATATTTTAATCAAATATTGGGAATTTCATGTCATGAACTCCAAACACATTCACTTTCCAGTCCTTCCATGTAGTCCCCGTGTATCCCCTTTCTGCCCAACTCCCCCCCCCCCAAAAAAAAAAAAAAAAACAAAAAAAAGAAACATGTCTACTTTGTGTTGCCTAAGTATTCCCTGGACATGATCAAACACTCACACCAATCCAGACCTGAAAATAGTTTTCAGCCTCTCTTGATTTTAATAGATCCCTGGTCTAGAACTGATTTGGCTTTTGAATAATAAAATCATCTTAATAAAATATTCACACAAAAGGTGTCTAGATGCTTCCTGACTCTCATCTTAGACTTGATGAATGCAAATTGTTGGCAAGAACAGTAGGATATACCCTTTACTGCAAATCCACAAAATTAAACAAAATAAGTCGTCAAATATATTGTTTGATTTTGAATATAATGTTGCATTATTGAGCTACTGTCCTGAAAAATTATTGGTTCTGTTGGTTTTCTTTGCTAAACATTTTCCTAAAACAAATATTTAAAGAATTGGCTTTAGAAATTAAGCTGTGTTCATTTATAGTGCTTGTGAGGTTAGGGTTATTTTCAAAGCATAACTGATAAGAGATTTTCAAGTGTGGTCTACATCTGCAGTCACCTTCCTAGTAGCTGTGTAACACTATCTGACAGTTCAACATAGTTCTCTAGTTGAAGCAGTTTCTATGCTGATCAACATGAAGTTACAACATGATTTAGAAGATGGTCTGAAATATTTAAGCTAGTGCAAAAATTATCTTATAGACAAAAAATACATAAGATAATCCCAAGAAAGATTCCTAAAACCAAGTGATATTTAGTGAAATATGGAGCACGCTAAATGTATTACTAAACAACAAAGGAATAGCTAAATTAACACCAATTGGCAATGTGCCAACACACTTGAGTCAAACGAAAATTTCCTACTGACATAGGTGGATAATAACTTATTAATTGATTTGTTTGTTTTACAGTCTTTGTGGCAGATTTTAAACTACAGCCTAATTAATTTACTAATGAGATTTGAACATTAATTGACATTTTACAAAGTCCTAAGACTGTAAAAATAAAGGATGCTTTACAAATCTTGTCAGACGTAATTGCTTATTTGTCATCCTATCAATCAAAATACTTAATTTCAGGAACTTCTAAATCCATTGGGAGTAACGATCTTAGCTGTATTGCATGTCTAAATAAACTCTACAAGATGGAAGTCCATAACTAGTCACTCACAGTTTTCCTTTCTACTTGCCTCATTGTAAGGCAAAGTCCATCTTCCAAGGCTCCTTTACTTTTCTCCCCATCCTCACTCCTGCCTTCCAGCCACTTTTCTTCTCTCTTAACTATTATACATAATCAAATCATCAGATCGGTATCATTTACATCTGTAATACTATATGTCTATAAGACTGAGAGATTTAAGCTTTTTTCTGTATTGCATGAAGAAGTTAGAATAAAGAATCAAATATACAAGTGGAGAATTTACACATTCATAAGGGTGACTGAATTATTTCACACATATGAAAGAATTCTGATCAGGGTTTTCCCTTGACAAGAATATTTCATGTGGCTGAAAGAAGATTGTCAAAGAAAGTACAATGAAGGACTTTGCTTCGGAATCTAATATGAGTAAACATACCTCTGAGACTCCACATCTTATAAATTTGCTTTAAATCTGAAATAATTGTTTTGAAATAATTCATTTTCACACAAACTGATTTAGACTATACTCTAAAAATTGTCAATATATTAAAGCATCAATATAAAGTTAAACAAAATAGATTTATATTGGTTTTAAAATAGAATTTACAACTTCTTAAAGCAATTTAATATAATATTTTAATGCACGCTTTGTACTGTTATGTCTGAAAAATATATTAATAAACTATGTCTTTACTATGTCTGCTTTGTATTTGAGACAAATTATGATTTTTAAATCTATCTGTATAATAGCAAATATATATATATATATCAAGACAATAATATGGAATGAAATATAATATTCAGAAGCTATATTAAGTATTATTTTACAAAATTAAATATCTTTACCACAAACTCTAGTCCTCATCTCTTTTTCTCATTTTTCCTCTATCTTTTTACACGTATTATTCTCATTAATTATATTTACTTAAAAATGTGCTAGTTGAATATAGGCCTCTATTTGCCACATTGTTCAAGTATTTATTCTCTCCATACCACAAATGCCTTTACTTTAAATGTATAGATTATTGTGAGATTGTGTCCAATGCTTCATGGTTCTAAGTCTTGTCTCTGTAATTTTGCAATCTCCTCTTTCATTTTTCTATGAGTACTCTCATACATGTGTATGAACACACATTTGTATACAAATATTAGACTTTGATTCTGCCTTCCTGTCGCGCGCCCAACGTCTCGCCAGCAGGAACGACGCGCAGACACCAGGATCCTTCTGCAGCAAAGCGTTTATTACATCTTGAAGAGGAGAGACCCCGAGCCCCAGAATGGAGCTGCTTATATACACCCTAGCGCAGCGCGTCCACACCTGATTGGTCGCTTACCCATGATCTCATAGGCACGCCCCGGGGTGGGCAAAGACTTGGCACGAACACATTCTTGCACATGAGCACACAGCTAGCTTCCTGAAAGGAAGTCGGGCTGGCACAACGGAAGCCAGCGCCATCTTGTAATGGTGAATGCTATCCCGGCTTTCCACGTGGGGCGCAGAGGAAGCCAGCGCCATCTTGTGATGGCGAATATTACTGCGGCTTTCCACACCTTCCCAGATTAGAAATTCTTTTATATATCAGTTTAATATGATCAAATATACAATAAAGTATTACTCTAATAAAAATCTTCATTAATTTTACATCAGGATTATCAAACATGGGACCTAAAGGACTTTGTATCCTCCTGAAAGTAATGCAATATACTTTTTATACTTCCTATAATTTAGAGAAGAAAATCACTTAAATTATATTTAGACCTATATCTGCCTAATCCAATAAGCAAAATGCAACTATTTTTCTGGAATTCCTTATTTTTAATTTTTTTTTAAAAATGTATTAATCATTTTATATGTTTACACTTCAAATGATATTCCCTTCCCAGTTTCCCCTCCAGTAAACCCCACCACATCCCCCTCCCATTTGACTCTTAAGAGAGTGCTGCTTCACCTTGCCTCCCACTCTAGCCCCACCCCTCTGGCATTCCCCTTCTCTGGGTTATCAAGCCTCTGCAGGACCCAGTTCCTTTCTTTCCACCTAGGCAAGATAAGGCCATCCTCTGCTACATATGTAACAGGAGCCATGGACCTACCCATGTAGACCCTTTGGTTAGTGGTTTGGAGCTTGGGAGCTCAGAGGATCAGCTTAGTTAATACTGTTGTTCTTCCTATGGGGTTGGAATTTCCATCAGTTCTTCACCATTTCCCCTAACTCTTCCATTGGGATCCCAATGCTCAGTCCAATGGTTGGCTTTGAGTATCTGCATCTGTTTTAGTAAGGTGCTGGCAGAGCCTCTCAGTGGACAGCCATACCAGGTTCCTGTCTGCAAGCACATCTTGGCATCAGCAAAATGTCAGAGTTTGGTGTCTGTGGATTGCACAGTAGAGAGGTCTCTGGATGGCTTTGCCTTCACCCTTAGATCCATTTTTGGATCCTGCATTAGCATTAGACAGGAACAATTCTCCGTTAAAAATTTTGAAATGGGTGGGTAACCCATTCCTCCACTGGGGACCATGTCTATCTATAGGAGGTGGTTTTTTCCAGTTCTACATCCCCTTTGTCAGGTATTTCAGCAAATGCCATCTACACTGTATCCTGGGATTCTCTTGCATCCCTGGTATATGGGACTTTCTAGTGATTCTCCCAGTTTCCTACCCCCCATTTTAATATCTGAGTAGTGTTCCTTTGTGTAATGTACCACATTTTCTGTATCCATTCCTCTGTTGAGGGATATCTGGGTTCTTTCCAGCTTCTGGCTATTATAATTAAGTCTGCTATGAATATAGTGGAACAAGTGTCTTTTTTATATGTTGGAGCATCTTTTGGGTATATATGCCCAAGAGAGGTATAGCTGGGTAGAACTATAGCAGGCTTCTGATGACACTCCAGATTGATTTCCAGAGTGGTTGTACCAGTTTGCATTCCCCCCAATAATGAAGAAGTGTTCCTTTTTTTCCACATCCTTGCTAGCATCTGTTGTCACCTGAATTTTTATCTTAACTATTCTGACTGGTATGAGGTGGAATCTCAAGGTTGTTCTGATTTGTATTTTCCTGATGACTAAGGAGACTCAACATTTCTTTATATGCTTCTCAACCATTCGATATTTCTCAGTTGAGAAATATTTGTTTAGTTCTGTGGCCCACTTTTTAAATGGGTTATTTGGTTTTCTGAAGTCTAACTTCTTCAGTTCTTTGTATATTTTGGATATTAGCTCTCTAGCAGATGTAGGGTTGGTAAAAATGTTTTCCCAAACTATGGGTTGCCATTTTGTCCTATTGACAGTGTCCTTTGCCTTACAGAAACTTTTCATTTCATGAGGTTCCATTTGCCAATTGTTGATCTTAGAACCAGAGCCATTGGTATTCTGTTCAGCACATTTCCCCCTGTGCAGATGTGCTTGATCAACTTTCCCATGCTCTCTTCTATTAGATTTGGTGTATATAGTTTTATGTGGAGGTCCTTATCCACTTGGGCTTGTGCTTTGTACAATGACATAAGATTGGATCAATTTTATTCTTCTACAAGATGACCACCATTTGAACCAGCATCATTTGTTGAATATGCCATCATTTTTCCACAGGATGATTTTGGCTTCTTTTTCAAAGATCAAGTTAACATATGTATATGGGTTCCTTTCTGAGTTTTAAAATTTATTCTATTGGTCTACCTGTCTCTGTACCAACACCATGCATTTTTTTAATCACTATTGGTCTGCAGTATAGATTGGGGTCAGGGATTCTGATCCCCCAGAAATTCTTTAATTGTTGGGAAATGTTTTCACTATCCTAGGTTTTTTGTTATTCCAAGTGAAGTTGAGAATTGCTCTATTTCTGTGCAGAATTGAGTTGGAATTCTGAGGATTGCATTGAATCTGTAGATTGCCTTTGGTAAGATGGTCATTTTTATTATATTAATTCTACTGATCTATGAGCATGAGGGATCTTTGCGTCTTCTGATGTCTTCTTAGAACTCTTTCTTCTGAGACTTGAAGTTCTTGTCATAGAGATCTTTTGCTTGCTTAGTTAGAATCACACCAAGATAGCTTGTATCATTTGTGATTATTGTGAAGGGTGCTGGTTCCCTGATTTCTTTCTCAGTCTGTCTTAGTTAGTGATTTACTGCTGTGAATAGACACCAAGACCAAGTCAACTCTTATAAAGACCATATTTAATTGGATCTGGCTTATAGGTTCAGAGGTTCTGACCATTCTTATCAAAGAGGGAAAATGGCAGCATCCCGGCAGGCAGTGTGCTGGAGGTGCTGAGAGTTCTACATCTTCATCTGAATGCTGCTAGCCGAATACTGCCTCCAGGCAGCTAGGATAAAGGTCTTAAGGCCCACAGCCAGAGTGACATACCAACCTAATAGGGCCATACCTTCTCATAATGCTACACCCTGGGCTGAGCATATACAAACCATCACAATCCTGTTTTCCCTTGTGTAAAGGAGGGCTACTGATCTATCTGTTTCTGTTAATTCTATACCTAGCCAGTTTGCTGAAGTTTTTTTTATCAGGTGTAGGGGTTCTCTGGTAGAATTTTTTGGGTCACTTATGTATACTACCATTTCATCTGGAAGGAATTAATGCTTCTTTCTTAAGTAAAATATGTTTCTGACTACTACAGCAGAGTCTTACTATGTTAACAATTAAATGTACTGCTGCTTAAAAAGCTGTTTCTTTTTATGTTAGTTAACATTAAAAGTGATTCAGTGATATATTGCATGTAATTTTAAAATGCAAGCTTGTTCCTTTGTGGAAGCTCTCCCTAAGTTCCTGGCTATGCTCTGAGAACGCCCCCACCATGTTGCCAGCTGGTGTTTCCTCTGGCTGATTTTGCTAAGTCGCCCAACAACTGTCCCTCCTGAGAACACCTGGAGCTACCTCTTATGTTCCACTGACCGACTGGCCACGTGTGTAGTTTTCGTCTGTCCACCTGCATTGCCGTGAATGGAAAATGCCAGACAGTCTTAATATTTTAAGTTCAACCAAATGACACAACTGCTGGGTGAGGAATGTATTGTCCCAAACTCATCTGCTATCCTATATCAGAATTTTTCCGGTGGCGAAGGCTGCCATGGGTTCTAATAGCCCACAAGTCTACATGGTGTCGGTGCTCTTCTCTCCAGAGCCTGGCAGAAAAGATCCCTTCTCTATCTCGTCTCCTACTCTTCTTCCTGGGACCCGGAAATCCCTCCTCCATATCTTTGCCTAGGATTAGTTTCTGCCATCTTTATTGACCCAATCGAGAAACAATTAGGGAACCTCCCCCTAAACTGATATAATATTGACATGGGAAACATAACACCCCATAAGGTGTCTCTACAATACAACTGAATAACTCTCATTGTTGATAAATCTCCCAGAATAGGGCAATCCCTGCTTCTCTGATTAATGTCCTTTACACATACATGTTTTGCTTTCGTGATGCTCTTTTAAACCAAGGTCTAAACTTGGGAAAATAATTTTCTATTCCTTTTTATGCTTATTAATTTGTAAATTATTTACGTATTTACATATTATGTATTTACTTTTGGTAATTTTTTTACGTATTTACACACAGACAATATATATATATTTTTTTTCTGTGAATTTATCACCCTAATAATCTTAACTATTAAAATAATTATAAAAATGTATACCCTGTAAATACAACCATTCAACTTCATACTAGTAACTAATTTATTGTTTTTACTTAAACTCAAATATATTTCCAGGAGCATGTTCCTATACATTAAATCATTCATCCTTTCCTCCAATAATTCACAAATTTGTCACAATTTTAGACTTATTTAATTTTTACTCTTGTTTCTGGTTGTTTTTCCTTCTTGATTTTTTTTCTCCTCTGCAGTTATGTATGTCTGAATCTACTGAGGTCTAAAAACATGTTAATTCTGCATAAAAATTTAAAATACTTTGAGAAAAATAATGATTCCAGTAAAATTTTATGTAAATTTAACAGAAAACTAAAAATCAACAATAAAAACAAGGAATAAAATTATTTTTTTTGATTCCCTTTTTGTTTTCTAATAAGAGACAGAAAGGGTGTGGGGTTCTAACTGAAAGGAAGATGGAGGCAATCTCTCAGGGAAGCTTGGGGGAGGGAATTATTATCACAAATCTCTTTTCAATAAAAGAAAGAGAAAAAAAACATGAAGCATGGGTTTTGATTTTTAGGATTTCTGACTTACTACTAAATGACAATAAATTTTCATAGTTTAATGTACCAGCATTTGTGGCACTAGCTCATCCCTCCAATGACAACAGCAAGTTGACAGTGATAGAATCTGCTTACCCCTGCTTTAGGTCACAAAAAATCACACATAAACAAAAGAGAGAACTACAGTGATCCTTATGTTTGATGCTTTCCTTAAACCTAAGTTTTCTTAAAAATTGTCCATGGTAGCTATATTTATTTCCTTTTGGTTGACAAGGAAATTATATGTCTGCTTACATAAAACATAGGTGAGATGATTATCTCTAAAAATTCTCTAGAGACTAATATTTCTAATTATGGTCTCGTCTTCTCCTGACACCTTGGAAACACAATGCAGCATATACTAGCATAAATAGAGATTCAGTTTCTGAGCTATGTCCTATTTTACCATTGTGGAGGGGTATGGAAAAACAGGTAACAAAGACGATTTCCTGAGAAGTCAATTTAACCAGAGGAAACTGAATTCAGCACCAGTTAAATCTAAATGTCTAGACCAAATGAAAATATAAACGAAGCTACTTATTTTCAGGTAATTTCAAACACGCTTTTGTTGGATGTTTTCTATAACAACATTATTGTCTATTTTTTATTTATGAATGTATTCACTGTAGCTTTGTATTTAAAGTTTAAGCAAAACGAAAATAAATTTCATAACTAAAGTCATTCTGTAATATATTTAAACTACTAGTAAAAAAATTAGAGAAATCAATGAATAAAAGTGACTTGAGGAATAAGTCAGGAAACTATTGGTTATGCTTTCTTAGCTCAAGACGATTCTTTCCAAGTCTTTTCCTGTGCAATTCATTTTGTTTTTCCTTCTCAAAGTATCTTCTTCTCATTGGATTCTATCTCAAGTATTTCTCCTTAAAAATGTTGCTCACAAACAGAAGTATACTCAGTCATAACTACAATCACGAGTGCTGCTCATGCTCTCTGAAGTTTACTGATAAACTGATCCTATGTACACGATGAGAAAATCAGGACTATAAAGAAACAGGAGACCCATAGATAATAAGATATCAAAACGTATACGTGGGGTCATTAAGTTTCAGGGCCAGGAACTCAGTTTAAATGAAATTTTTCATTTTAAATGAGACAATAATGTTTCTGGTACACTAAACATATAGATGTTATTTTATGTCTTAGGACAGAATTTCAACTGAACTGCCTTTAAAGTCCTGCATTTCATTTAAAAGTCATGCAATTGGTTAAAAAGAAAAAGTTAAGAAATTGCTTATTAAAGCGTACTTACAGATATTCAACATTCCCTCATGTGTTGGGCTTTTTCTGTCTTTGGTTAAAAGCAACTCGAAGACCCACTGAAGATGCCTTTTGCCCCTAGGTAATTTATTTTATTTTTTAATAATTGGAAAACACTTTTCTCGGATGTGAAGTAAAGATTTCTTTCATAAAAGCATATTTTGCCTGGAGAGTATTTTTAACTGTGATGAAAACAACAGTTGCCAGCCCATTAGTTCTTTTCTCGCAAATTATTCATTTACAAAGTTATTAGCTTAATAAAAAGCAATAGATAGAAGGCCTTAAGCGATTCTTCTCTAAATCTGGGGGATTTGCATCATTAAAAATCAATTGCAAAGTCAAAGCTGTCTTCCTGTGTATGTGAGGAAGAGGGAGAAAGAGAAGTACAGATGTAATAATCTTGCCTGGAGTTTTCTTAATCTATTATTGAAGATGAAAATCTTCATGAGTGATATTTTAAAATATTTCTTCTCCAGGATATTTCTTGTTCATTCCAGTAGAAAATTTAATGTTACTTATGGACTCTATTATCAGAAAATTTCAGAACTAAATGCTTTCATGTCACATATTCATGTGATAAAGTTAATTTTCTAACAATTTCCTTGTAAGTTAAGCCTTACAATTGCTTCTGTTATTTCTGTGATTCATCTATAAATTTAGCAAAGAGAAACTTAATAAATTTTAAGATCTCAAGAATGTGTAAGACATAAATGGAAAATTAATATATGGTACTTTATTCATTACACTCAGGAAAACAATCATTCACTAAAAATGAAAAGCCAGGCATCCTGAATGATGTTAATGACTCCTGGAATACCTGACATAAGCATTTCCTTTTCTACTGTTCTAAAGCTATGGAAATTACTGACCCTAGAAGTATAGATTGTAAGAGGAACATTCTAAAAGATAATAGTTGTATATGTGTAAGACAAGACTATTATATTAGAGCTTAAAGATAAAATGACAAGTGCCATTTGTGTGTATACATTTTTTGCAATCTATTTTTAATAAGGGTTCAACCTCTTCTCTAGCCCACCACCCAACAGAGGTAATGAAAGAGAAATGGTATTAGGATATGGTGAAAATGTACCCTTTCCAATAGGTCTGCAGTGGAGGGGGGTGATCTTTGGCAGCGGTTCAGTCCTGTAGCAAACACCAAATACAGTTCAGCAGCTGCAGACCTCATGAGCAGTTTTTGGGCAAGATTCTCTCAATTGCAGTATTATCACAAGTGGAGCTAGCTCAACAATGCTACATAAGGGAACCACCACATGCATGTCTTTAGTGAAGAATAGCAAGATGGAACAAACCAAACAAATGCTCAGTACTCATCTCCTACTGTCTGTACAGTCACATTTGTACTCCTTCTTCAAGCAACCATTCACTTGTTTGCTATATCAAAACATCCATTCACCTGTATTTGCTTCAGGAAAACAGTCTTTCACATATTTGCTTTAGCAAGATATCCTTTCACCTGTGTAGCCCAGCAAAACATTTGGCAAAACAACTTTCCAAAGAACTAGAAGGAGATTAACTTCAGCCATATTTAAAGTTTGTAATAGGATTTGCCACATGATTATAATATTGTCTGCAATTGTTTGAGACATTAATAATAGGCATAAAAGATTAGACATGAAGTTGCATTTACTTTATCTTAAAAGTAATTTCATTATTTATAAAACAACTGGAGTCTCCTCTGTACCTGAAAGTGCTTTTCATGAACATTGCCACTATTTCTTCAGGCTATATACTGCAAAATTCCCTTTTACCAATTGGTTTTTAATATTGAGAGAAGATATTGCAGGAAGCACTTCTTTACATTCAGAAGTGGTAGATTTGAGGTGCCTGCTAATTTTTACATTTTTATATACTGAAGGCAATTTTTTAATCTCAATTTTAATAATGAAATGAATACAAATGACAAACTTTTAAAATGTCTTGATTGAAATGTTACATCGCTCTTCCACCTTTCCCTTTTTGTCATCTAATCCTTTCAAAGATACCCTCCCTCTTTTCCTTTCCCATGCTCACCCACCCACTTAAGTGGATTAGCTAATTTACTATTTTATCATTATGTGTATATGGATTAAAACATGAACACTCTACTTTTGAACAACAAGTAAGAGACTCATTCCTTTGACAGTCTAATTTTCCTTCTCCCTGCAGTTAGGGTATTCAACTAATTCCCAAAACAACATAGACTTTTGATGTAGTCCTTTGCTGACTATCATGTGTAGAAGAGGGAACTCTATAGCCAAAAATAATGCTGCATACTAGCCTTCAGCTTATTTAAGCTTGACCTGACCTTAAAGCCTCTTTCTTCGGGGTGGAGGTCAAGCTTCTGCAGTACAGAACATGCTATGCACCTGCTAATGAGGAGGAACAGGAATTTTGAATGACAATTAGCTGCTGTATGGATTTTGAAAGTCAAACTTGGGTTCTCTCAAAGACAAGCAGTTGCTCTTATCTACTGAAACTTCTTTCTAGTGCCACCAGACATACTTTTTATAATGACTATAATTTTTCATAAATAAAACTTGAGGGGATTAATACCACACGTGCTATAGGAAGAATGGAAAAGAGAGAGTAATCGTGTCTTGTAAAGCCAGCTTAGAGAAGTGGAAATGTAAGCAAATATTTTTTGATACTATGGAAAAATTTCTTCAGAATTTCTTACACTATTAATTTTAAATGTGTTTAGAAAACATCAGTAAATGCTAGTGTTATAAACAGAATTATAATAGGGTACATTCAAAAACAATGTCTTTTGTAAATCCTCTTATTCTTGAGCTCTTATGAAGCAAACTGTCACACTACAATCTGTAAATTTAGGAGTCAATGATATTATCATTTATTTCTTCAATATTAATACCTATTTTGCTTTGTGTTACAAGTTGGCTTCTTACTCTTTAAAACAGCGATCAACCCTTTTTTCTTGACAACAGAACTCACAGTGGCGGCATCCTTCGTGTGCAAGTTCCCTAAGTGTGAATGAAAGTCATGTGACTTTTTTCTTTTCTTTTCTTTTATTTTAAGCTGCTTGGACAGCAGTTTATAAAGACATTGTAAAATTCATGTAAAGGTATTTACATGGCTACAATAACATCATTATTAAAAGCACATGGTTGTGTGTAAAATTGTTGGTTTACACACCTAAGACTATGGGTATTTATGAAGTTTTCAAGAAAAAACCTTCAACTTAAATACTGCAACTCAGCTAGAAGACCTTTTGTTATGAATTTGTTAACAAAATCCTCAGGTACAAAGCTTCTGGAGTCACACTCTCCCACTAAGAAAGGAAGGGATCACCTTCCCTGCCTGACCAGGTTTTTGAACCTCATGATGATTGCAAGAATATCTAGGCTTGTATGGCATAAATTCAGTCTCTTACAACGTCATTACACTGATTCTATTCTTTCATGTATTTTATGATATTGTTCTCACCCAACTCAAGTACCAGAACAACCTACTATTATCTTCATCTGTACATTAACTGCATATGAAAGAACATTGCATAGGTATAGGAAAATAATCTACATTTAAATACCAGTCCAGAAAGTTGGCAGTACCAAAAGGTAACCATGGCTGTGAGTTCTTGTAATCACAATATGTAAGAGGACAAGTACTTTAAAAAAATTACATACTTTGAAAATACTGTTATTTGAATCTTAAGTTCAAAGCTGCTTTAGGTTATGTATTAGAATATCTAAAAAGCCTAAGAAGTAGGAGTATATAGGAATGGTACACCATTTTCTGTGTATGTTTAGGTCCTGGTATCAATACTTATATAAAAGGTGAAAGTAATAAAGAAAGAGGAAAGAGAGAGAGAGAGAGAGAGAGAGAGAGAGAGAGAGAGAGAGAGAGAAAAGAAGGAACAAACAAAAACAAAAATAAGAGTAGACTATAGGTGTCAGAGCTGTGATATATAATGATGATGTTATTCAATTATCTTGCTTCGTGACTAAAAGCCACCAAGAGATAAGGCCGATGACTTTGTCTGGACCTCCTTCATGGGCACAGCAAAGAAGCATTCAAATGATAGAATGACACTATGTAGATACTTTGAAGAACTATCTCTCAGTTGAAAGATTGAGTTGGTAAAGGAAAAATGCTTTTGGGACTTTAGACACTGCATTTTCATAAATTTTCATTGATCAAATCAGCAAATGATTTAAAATCTAAATTATTTTTCAAGACATATAAATATTTAATTAATTATTAAGATCCCATTGAATCTCCGCATTTTATGTTTAAAATTAACAAATGATTAACATGATTCCTAAGCCTTAAACACATTTAATTGTGAGGTGTGTGTGTGTATGTGTGTGTGTGTGTGTGTGTGTGTGTGTATGTAAAGGTGCACACATGTTTATGGGTATGTATATGCACACATATGTGTACAGTAGTGAATCCAGAAACCCACTTAGAATGACAGAGTTACTACTCTGTCAAATCTTACCTTATTAATCTAGTAAATTTACCTCTGAGATGAGACTTACTAGATTAATGCTGAGACCCAGCCCAAGAGATGTGTCTGTCTTTGTCTCCTAACCTCAGTGATTAAATGAATGTCAGTTCAAACTTGATCAGATTTGAGTGAAGCTAAGAACTATGGAATTCTGTACAAACCTAGCAGGTATTCGATACATATGAATTGCTCCACATGGCAATATATCTGGGTTATTTGTAGGTTTTTTTTCTGAAGAGCAGTTCAAGGATTTTGTAAGTTGTGACAAAGAATTGCTATCAGACATTAATTTGAAAAGATCTATTATAAGCAGTTGAAATTCTGTTTAAGACTGAATATGCTTCAGAAAGTGTTTGACACTTAGTAGGACATCTGTACATTACCCATTAAAATAAGTTTTTTTATTGCCTGATTTTGCCACGATTCATTTCATTCTTTTAAGAAAAGACAAGAAAGAATCTGGAAAGCAAGAGATTCATCTTCTGAATATCCTGACCCTTGAAATTTTATCTGTCGTATCAGTACACACAAACGTTTTGTTTTAATCTGTTACCCCATAACTTGGTTATTGTTTTATCCCACTTATCAGAAAACTGAACTTTGTTAGTTTTCTACACATTTCCGTGAATGAAAACAGAAGTCTCTTTTCTCCTATAAGAGTTTGTATGTCTGAAATTTAGTTTGAGTAAATGTCCTTGCTTCTCCAACTTTCTGATAGATTTAACTATAAATGAATGTTCATTTTAGCTTATGCAGCGTTTATTGGAGCGAGCACTGTTTCCTCAGACCGGTTAGTCCTAACACGAAGCATATGTGCACTTAATTGTTTTGTGTTTGTTTATTCAGAGTTCTTCCCTTTAAAATTTATTTGAAAATATCATATAAATAGCTTCAAGAATAGTGTGTTTTGCATGTGTATTCACAGTATATATGGTATCACATACAAACAAACACACACATACACACACACACACACACACACACACACACACACGGTGGGAGCAGAAAGGGAGAGAGGGAGAGAGACACAGACAGAAAGAGAGAGACAGAGAGACAGAGAGACTGAGAGAGAATAAACACATTTCTTTTTATTCCCCTTTCTTTCAATTTTTGTACTAACCATGACATAAGTTTTAAATAATAGCCACTCATTTACCACAGAGGACACTGTTAAATAAGAAGCCAGTGTTACCAGAATATATACCCTGACTCCCAGAGAAAAGGGGGAGGTGAGCTATAATTAGTATCTATCTGTATATATGTATGTATACTAGCATACTCAGCTGTAATTAATATACATCTGCAGGAAATAATAATTGAGAATAATTGAAGTATTTTGAATGAAAACCTCTCCTAAGATAGCATCCAAGATTATTCCAATTTGAGCAAGATATCCCACATTCACAACTGTCATCAGATCAGGGAAGTATCACTGACAACTTCTTGAATTCTTCATCCTCTGTGACAGGTGGTGATTTCTGTTCCCTTGAGTAATATACACAGTAAAAATGCAAGTCAGCTGGTATTTCACACACCTAATGGAATATCTCCATTAAAAACTCATTACTAATTCAGTAGTCATTCAGAATAGCACAGTTACTATATGACCAGACTGTTTGTGTATAGTTAATGTAATTTTTAGGAAACTATTATATGTCTTTAAATTTAAGCAAGATATTATATAAATTAAATAATTGCGATTATAATTTAATGGTTATAAATTGGGCATGTTTCATACATCTATGGTAAAAGAAATGTCTATGTAAGCTCATAAAAATTCTTTCAGGTAATATAGTATGAATTTTAATGTTTTCAATTTTATTTTGTGCCATAATTTATTTATAATCCTACTTAAATTATACTTCCTTGGCACCTTGAAGAGATTCAGTCTTGCCTGTTAATAATTTTTAACAGACTAGATGGAATATATTTTTATTAGATTATTTGGTGAGCTAGAGGAATATTATTTTAGATGCCACCAATTTTGAACTAACAAAATACATGTTATTAAGCTTAATATTAGTAATCTGAATGCATATATATATATATAAACTATAGTGCTCATCTATATGTACATAACCACATAAATACTTAAATGCACGTGCATGTACAGAACTTTCCTAAAAATATTTTTACTTACTTGTTTTACATGACAGATTCTAGCTAATAGAAAAAAAGCCTGGGCTAAGGAATATTTACTTCTTTTTCTGAACCTAAAATCAAAAGTTTTAATGAGAACCATGAAAGAAAGAGTCCTAAAATAGAGCCATTAATAAGGCATGGGCCAAAAATTTAAAAAAAATAATAAAAGATGGGAAAATAATGAGAAATGATATTTGTGCTCTAATAGGTTAGAGAATTCCAAGAATATATATATGTTTGTATATATGTGTGTATGTGTGTTTTGTGTGTGATAAATTAGTTTTCTATATGTTTACTACATATATAACACTTTTCTATGTCTCTAAATGTTTATTATCTGCATATACACACACACACATAGATACATGCTTATATGTATAATAAATTAGTTTTCTTACAGAAAAGGAAAAAATAGACATGACTATTTGCTGTGTATCATCATGTGCATTTAGAAGGCAATTTGTTTTAAGAGCTTGCTTTTCACATGAAATAAAAGCAGAATTATCTGAATTCTGCTGTGGTTCTTAAATAAGAAATAGGATAAAACACATTCCAAATTCAATCTCTTCCAACTTAAGTTATTTATTTTTTTTTATTAACTTGAATATTTCTTATATACATTTCGAGTATTATTCCCTTTCCCGGTTTCCGGGCAAACATCCCCCTCCCCCCTCCCCTTACTTAAGTTATTATAAATATTGTTTTAATTCCTTCTGTTCAAAACAAGGTTTTGAACTTCAGTTCCTTTTCAAAGACATTGGTAACATTTCTTATTTCTAATAATCCACTATCTTCCTCGAATGTTTCCTTTGTTTAGGTCTCTCCACTGCTTCATAGCCCTTCTGTTCTTATTTAACTTCTTTTTCACATAAATCACATTATTCAATGAACCATTGCCTTTACTTCATCATGGCATCAGTTAAGACTTTCTACCATTCTTATGCTCTTTGTATATGTGTGTTTGTGTGTCTGTGTTGTGTGTATTATATATATATATGTATATATATGTCTATTTATATGCATCTATCTATACATTCGATATACATAATTAACATTGAGGCTTTATGTATGCTAGGAAAGTGATCTCCCATTCAATTACATCCCTCTAACAATTCATTATGGTTGGTGCTTTTATTTGCATGTGCTTGTAAATATGGGCTTTGTACACCGATTAGAGATATTGTTGGAAACAAGCCACCAAGGACAGGAATCTGAATACAAGTGAACACCCGCAAAACCCCACTGTGGTTTTAGCCCATACTAATTGCTTCAGCGTTGTCATTTTTTGTTTGTTTGTTTGTCCTATTTGTGTTTTATCTGAGTGTATATATACCCAGGGATTTTCTGTCAACACACTTATCCTGGCAGTTTTTATTACAGGAATTTTAATAGTAGTCAAATATCTCAAACTTGATAAACCCTTAAAAGTTCACGGTCGCTAAGCTGGAGACATGGTTAGATGTTTTGTAAACTATCATACTCAGTACACTCAAACTAATCTCACAATTACTTAATCATATAGTAATAATAAACTATAAATTGTACTGCCTATTATCAAAAATCTATTTACCTGAGAAAATAATCCTTGTTATGTTCATATACTTGAATATAATTAATTTTGTCTATGCCACTTTCCTCATTCTTTCTTGTGAAATAGATTAACTAGGCAGAAACAGAGTAAACAAACTAATTCATGATTACCAAGACAATAAATGTAGGAGGCATCAATCTAAGTAGTATCAGTCAAGTGTCTGAGTTTACTGTCTACGCTGTCAGAGTGTTGGTAATGCTACAGAAACTCTTAAAAGAAACATATTGAGGTTGGTCTCCCTTTGATATTTTGACTTATCACAGCTTATTTTTTATCATATGATAAATATAAGAATCAATACATGTTTGGCTAGGACTGAATCTGCTGGTCAGCTCAGTGACATTTAAGTGGTGCTAAGTATTTATCACTAAAACAGAAGGAAAATGAACTTATTACTTATTGTTTCTATTTAATGGTAATCTGAATAGAAGATTTATTTGGGAGAAAAATATATTCTTTATAATTTTGCATAATTTTGCCATATAAAACTTTCCTAATATGAGGTGGTTTATTCTAAAAATGCTGTTAATACACTTTAAAAAATACTGGGTAAGCATGCTGATTTGAAAGAATTTACATCTGAAATTAAGCACAGCGCATACAGTGTATTAATTGAATAACCAGCTCAGCTGCCTCTGACTTCATGGTGTGCAAATGTACTTACAGTAAGTGTTCAGACTTCCCAGGGGAGCCCTGAGCTCACACTGCAAGAGAGTTAACTAACTCCTGTATGGTATTTAAAGTGTCTGGGGGAAAGTTACATTTTGAATGAGATCTGATTCTCTTGCTATCATGGAGGATTTAAGAAGAAACATAAAATTAATTATTATACTTTTACATTAAGAGGAAAATAGATAATTAGGATTGTATGATAGTGAGATTAAGGCACATAATAGAAAAAAAATGAAAGAGCTCACCAAATCCCAATAATCTATCACATTAGTCCTCTCTGTGCCCTATGTTCTGAACTACTAAGTTCCTTCATGACTGGCCCATTTCCAGCTCACCAGCCTTCTTGCTGAGCAGCAAAGCTAAGGGTCTATGCCCTTGGAGGAATCGGTTCTTGTAACATCCGATCGATCACTAAGTGCTGAAGCACCCAAGGCAAGGCAGAGATACATCTGGGAAGAACAATCTGCCTCACTCACAAGAGCATGGTTTGCCAGACATATTCAGAAGTTTATTGATTCCAGGAGAAGTGAAATCTTGAGCATCCGTGCTATTTGCTCAGAGGACTTTATCAGAGCACTCTGACCTTTCTGGGCTCTGTGTCTGTGAGAGAGTGACTGTCACAGCTTTCACACTGCAGGAACAGCAAATGTCATGCCTGTATCTTAATAAGAATTGTTGAAGACTCAATATTTTAAATTCATGAAAGCAAATTCAAGAAAACCAAGATTCTGCTATGGCTTTGTCTGTACATGGACAAAATTCGTCTGCTTCACTTCATAGATATTTTATCGATATGTTATTGCTTTATCTTTGTCTGTTTTGTGTGTGTTTATGTTTATATATAATCAGCATGATGACTCTGATTATTATAGTCATAATTTTGGAGCTAAGTTGCGACTATTATCTATTATAGAGGATTTCTAAACAAGGAAACATTTTTTATTGCAGACTCCTCCGTAGCTCTAGATAAAATGTTTTAAAGTAGTTTTGGGTACCATAAGTGATGTTTCGTAATTTATCTCTTGAGTTTTGAGGGAAATTAAGGCAAAGAAAGATATATTGTTTTATAAATCATTATTCTTCTTTGGCTCCTGGTAGAAACTTTAGCAAGTAGAACCTTAAGAAATGCAGTCAATCATTGAGTTATGTCTCTGAATGAGAAAATGACACTTTGGTCAGTCTGTTTTTCTCTCTCCATGCCTCCTCATACCTAAATCAAAAGACCCAAAGGATCATAAGCTAAAACATTTAACAACTTAAGACAAAATCAATGTTCTCTATTTTAGTTTGATTTTTCTCAGATATTTTGTAAGTACAAAAGTGCCTTTGCAAGTATCAGGACTGGTTGGTGAATTTGTTCTCATAATTGCTGGTTTGTAAACATTAATAAAGATATGAGGCATAACTGGCTGCCTGCAGGGAACCAGCTTATCTTTTACTCTTAAGGAGTAATCTTGGTTGTGTAGCATGGTACCTATCTCAACTTGTCATCATCTAAATTATGCACATTTCTGATTGTCTGCTCCAAAAGCAACCTAGAATACAGGGCTAACCAGGGCACCTATTAGCATTCTGAAATTTCTGTTGGATTCCAGATTCATTCCTTCAGTAACTTTGTCTCCTCTACGTTCTTTTCATAACACTCCCCACCCTAAAGCTTTTTATATCTATCTAACCTTGCCATTTAGGCACTGTATATAGTTTTAATTTACAGCATTTAGTTCAGGGACCAGCTGAACTGCAGCCCCTACCCTACTTCCCTTCTGTTCTACCCTCTTTTGCTCTGGGAAGTGACCATGTCACTAGTCCTCCCCCAGCTTCCTGGCTGTACCAAAGGTCCCCTCAAGATCTCACATGGTTGTGTCATTCGTCTTCCTCCAAAACATGGTAGAAAGCTCTTCTCTCCTTCCCAGTGTCTCATTTTTTTTCCTGGGACCATGAAGTCCTGCCTGTACCTCCCACCCCAAAATATCTCTCCAGCATTCTTTTTTGACAAATCACGAACCAGTTGGGGAACAGAACCTTAACATCAGAACTACCCCCTTAGTTTTTCAATTAGTTTCTTGACTATTTCCTCCTTTTCCTCTTCCTCCTCCCCCCCCACCTCTACTCTCTCTGCTTCTTCTCTTATGACCTGATTCAGTCAACAGATTGTTTATTGGACTGCATTGTGTTCTCTCCTTCTCTCCTTGCAGGGATGGTTTAATATACAGAAATCCATCAATGTAATCCACTATGTAAACAAACTCAAAGAAAAACACCACGATCATCTAATAAGATGCTGAGAAAACATTTGAGAAAATTCAATACCCCTTCATTTAAAAGTCTTGGAAAGACAGGAATTCAAGGCCCATACATAAAAATAGTAAAGGTAATATACAGCAAACCAGTAGCCAACATCAAACTAAATGGAGAGAAACTTTTAGTCATCATGGAATTGCAAATCAAAACAACCCTGAGATTCCACCTCATACCAGTCAGAATGGCTAAGATAAGAAAAAAACTCAGGTGACAGCAGATGCTGGCAAGGATGTGGAGAAAGAGGAAAACTCCTCTATTGTTGGTGGGATTGCAAACTGATACCACCACTCTGGAAATCAGTGTGGAGGTTCCTCAGAAAACAGGACATTACACTACCTGAGGACCCAGATATACCTCTCCTGGGCATATACCCAAAAGGTGCTCCAACACACGACAAAGACACGTGCTCCACTATGTCCATTGCACCATTACTTATAATAGTCAGAAGCTAGAAAGAACCCAGATGCCCTTCAACAGTGGAATGGATACAGAAAATGTAGTACATGTACACAGTACAGTATTATTCAGGTATCAAAAGCAATGACTTCATGAAATACATAGGAAAATGGATTGAACTAGAAAATATCATCCTGAGTGAGGAAATCCAATCACAGAAAAACACACATGGTATACACTAACTGATAAGTGGCTATTAACGCAAAAGTTCAAATTACCCAAGATACAATACACAGATCACATGAAGCTCAAGAAGAAGGATGAACAAGATGCGCATGCTTCACTCCTTCATAAAAGGGAGAACAAAATATTCATGAGAGGTGATATGGAGGCAGAGTTCAGAACAGCAATTGAAGGACCAGCCATTTAGAGCCTGCCCTACATGTGCCCCATATATATGCAGTCACCAAGACTAGATAAGATTGATGAACCTGAAAAAGGGCATGCAGACAGGAACAGGATACAAATGTCTCCTGAGAGACATGGCCAGAGCATGTCAAATACATAGGCAATGCTGGCAGCAAACCACTGAACTGAGAATGGGACCACCATTGGAGAAATTAGAGAAAGGATTGAAAGAGCTGAAAGGGCTTGCAGCCACATAAGAACAACAATGCCAACCAGCCAGACCTTCCAGGGATTAAACCACTACCCAAAGACTACACATGGACTGATCCATGGCTCCAATTGCATATGTAGCAGAGGAAGGCCTTGTTGGGCATCAATGGAAGGAGAAGCCCTTGGTCCTGCCAAGGTTGGACAGCCAGTGTAGGGGAATGTCAGGGGAGCAGGAAGGGGGTGGTAGATGGGGAGGGGAACATGCTTATAGAAGAAAGGGAGGGGGATGGAATAGGGGGCTTATGTCCAGGAAACTGGGAAAGGGAATAACATTTGAAATGTAAATTTTAAAAAAATTCATATATATATATGGGAAAAAAGAAGTAAGTACTTCTGCCAAAAAAACACTTAATAAAATTAAATCCTAGCACAAAATATGTAGGAAATCTGGGACACTGTGAAAGGACCGAATTTAAGAATAATGGGAATAGGGGCTGGGGATTTAGCTCAGCGGTAGAGCACTTACCAAGGAAGCGCAAGGCCCTGGGTTCGGTCCCCAACTCAGAAAAAAAGAACCAAAAAAAAAAAAAATTAAAAAAAAGAATAATGGGAATAGATGAAGGAGAATAAACTCATGTCAAAAGCATAGAAAATATTTTCAGCAAAATCATTGAAGAAAATTTCCTTATTCTAAAGACTGGGATGCTTATAAAGTTACAAGAATCCTACATAAGGCTAAATAGACTTCACCATAAAGAAATTCCTCCGTGGCACATAATAATCAAACATTAAACATATAGAATAAAAATATTGAAAGCTGTAAGGGGAAAAAGCCAAGTAATATAAAAGGCAGATTTATTATATAACACCAACGTATCAGTGGAAAACCTTATAACAAGAAGGAAATAGGCAGTTGTTCTACAGACCCTAAGAGATGACAGGTTTCAAAACAATTTTATACCCAACAAAAATTTCTATAACAGTAGATAAGGACATTGTATGATAAAACCAAATTTAAGCAATATCTTTCTACAAGCTGAGCCCTACAGAAGGTGTTAGAAGGAAATCTCCAACCTGAACAGTTAAAACTCACCCAAAAAATTCACAGGTTTATAAATATTTCCAGAAGGGAAAAATCAAGAAAGAAACGTGTACTCACCCTCACATACACATAGAAGATAATAACAGGAATGAAAATAAAGTTTATTAACTTTTTCTAAATCAGTGATCTCAAGTCCCTATAAAAGACACAGAATAATAGAATAGAAGGGAAAACAGGATCCATCCTTCTGCTTCATCCAAGAAATACACTTTACCATTAGGAATTATCTAACCATGGCACATAGGAGTTCACAGAGACAGAAGCAACAATCATGGACCATATATGGATCTAAGACAGATCTTCTGGGTACAAGTTATGGTTATATAGTTCTATGTTCTTCTGGGACCCCTAAGAGCAGGAATGGGTGTGCCTCTGACTCTTCTGCCTGCCCTTAAGACCCTTTTACTCCTACTAGGTAGCCTTATCCAGTCTTGATAGGAAGGTTTGTACCTGGTCTTATTGTAATTTGTTATGCCGTGTTTCAGTTGTTATCTCAAGAAATCTGCTCAATCTCTCTCTCTCTCTCTCTCTCTCTCTCTCTCTCTCTCTCTCTCTCTCTCTCTCTCTCTCTCTCTCTCTCTCTCTCTTTAAGTAGTAAGAGAAGGAGGAGTAGATCCAGGGCAGAGGGGAGAGGGTGCTGGGAGTATTAGAGGTTGGGGAAACTCTAGTCAGACGGATGTCATGTATGTGAATAATAAAAATTAAAAGAAAAGATAAAAGACTAAAGATCATGTTATATGGCATAGATTCTGTCACCATATATCATTACCTCTGTCTGATAATTCATTTGTGTTCTTTAAACCTCTTTGGCATGATTCTCTGCTTTTGCATCATACAAACAGTCATGATTTAAATTTCATTTTAGTCACAGTAAGGAAAGCACTACGAACTGACAAAGATTTTTGTTTGCATGTGAGAAGAAACTGTCTCCCCTGAGACAACAATCACAAATGCACACATGCTTAGAGCCCTTCGATTTCTCCCAAGAGAGTGCACTCTAACTTGTGGGAGACAGTTCCTGAGTAGAGGGTTTTTGAAGGGATGCTTTTAAACTCTGTTTTTGCTTATAGTGAAAATTCAAGCACCATTTTCTTTAGCAGAAATGCTATTTGATCTCTGCCAAGTAAGAAGTGCTTCTATCTTAAAATTGTCTTGTGAATAATATATAAGCACGTTGTATTTTAGTTTTTGAAATAGATTATTAGCCCATGATTGGAAACCAGAAGATACTAATGCTCTGTTAGATTTCTATTTCCTATGTTATGGATCACTTCATAGATTGGTTTTGATAAGACCTCAGCTTTCCCTTCCCTTGAGTATTTACACTTTCCCTTACTGGGGTATCTATGCAGGAAAGCAAGGTAAAAACTGCTATTTGTGGCATGCTCTTTTGGAAAGGACTTTTGTTCATTTGTTTGCTTTGCATGGCTACAAAAATTTTTTAAAAAATGACTGCTGTCAGGAACTAGAGAGGCATGTTAGGTTCTATAATTTTACCAAAATTTGCAATCATATATGAAAATTTTAGCGTCATGATCTTCAGTAGGCATATCACAGTTCCTGATTTGTCTGCCTACAGGGTGAATTGGGAGAGCATTTCTCTGGAGCTGTCATGTCTAAATCATCTCATAAAAACAAAGACATCAAAGTTGTCACTTACACTCGCACAAAAAACATTCTAAAATTCTTCACCTTCATGAAAAGTGAGGCATCCTTACCTATCCTACTCTAAGATTGGGTTAATTATATACGTATGTATATTTTTTGTTTTAGAGCTGATATTTAATTTTGTTCTTGAAAGTACTCTCCAGAAAGCCACTAGAATTTCATTAGAATATAATCTCAATAAGAACAGAGATGTAATATATTTTTACTATTGTATGCAGGGGTCATCAGCTAACCCTTGTTGTAAGTTAATGTACTTGTGTTAATATATGTGTCAGATTCAAAGGTACATTGCCAAAGAACTTAAGGAAAACCTATCACACATTTGGGCAAGAGAGACTTACTCTGAAATACTTGTCTACTTTAATCTTTATTTTTCCCGTTGAATCATACAAGGAAAACCCAAAACAATCATGAAGAATCATAAGCATATGTTACACTGTGAATTATTTTTGTATGTAAAGGTCATTTTGACCATGGGCTCTGTAATATATAACATATAGTAACTGAGTGGGGAGGTAGAAACTTGTAATGTGATGTTGTAAAGACTTCTAGGCATGGGCTACTCAATTTAACCCTCTGACTACTAAGGTACTATTTCTACTATTAATCCTTCTCCTTAGAAATTCATGAGTATTTCCTTTATCCATCTTAACCTCACCGATAAAGGGAAAAAAGGAAGTTCTCTTTATTCATTGCAAATCATTTTCTTTCCACATGATTCAACGGTGAAATGTAATTCCTCTGTCTTTTCTTGCATTGTCAGACACCTGGAACCCTAGCATTTGCTTTGCCAGCTGTACTTATGATCTCATCCTCAATGATTTCTTCACGTTCCCATGGTCCTTTCCTGTGACCTGTAAAACAATTCAAAGTGCTCATTCAATTTACTAGCATTGTGCATGAAGTCATTGAAATCATCCTGCCCTAAGTTTTTCTGATTACTCCTCTGAGTCCTTTGCCATTCCTTCAATTCTTTGCTCAGGTGTTCCCAGGGTGCTTCCACTTACTCATCCGTGAGCTCATCAAGAAGGATTGTGTCTTTGCCAGAAAGTTTCTCAGTTTTGCTTTTTTATCCTTCCTTATACACTTACTTTCTCCGCTTCATTTTTCTGAAGCCATTGGTTTCATTGCTGAACTTTGTTCTAATTGATGAACACCAATTTTTAGCAAAATTGGAATAAAATTTATTATTAACCATTCCATTTGTTTACATCTCAATTGATATCCCACTTCTAGGGTAATGAAAGGCATTTCACCAAACTGATCCAATCACATAAAGAAAAACTACTGTGAAGGAAAGAATGCATATTACCTTACAGTATTAATCATAAAGTGTATCCTCTGGGTGCTGTAGAGGCCTCTTCATGTTTATTTTGTCATGTTGTAAGTAGAAAATTCAAGTTTTCATTACGGTGCTTGTAGTTTATTGCAACATTTTTATATGAGAAATTTTAAGTATTTTCTATTATTTCTTTTACTTCCTGCTTCTACTGCAGTTATACCAGTTTTCCCTTCCTTTATTCTCATTTCCCATCTAACTCTCCTTGCTGTATTTTAGAGAATTCTTGATTTATCTTTTTCTAAAGTTATTTATTTAAAGTCTACCAATCATATAAATACTTGCCTCTGATTTTAATGAGACTTTGTTTGGGTTACATCCCAGTTAAGAGGGTAGGTTAGAGGTATTGACTGTAACCAATAAAAGAGAAAAATAATCAGGATTTTTTTTTAAAGTGGGCTCTATTCCTATAATTGAAAAATACTGAGTGAGGACCAGTTGTACCACACAACTCACGTCACATTGATCAACAGTAGAAGTAGTTTTCTCCTTGATAGTAATGGTGGAAGAACAGTATAGTGAACTAGATTTACCAGGTTGCCCATGTATGCCAAGTACCAGTTACCAGTATGACCAGAGAGAAGACTAGAGCAGCACAAACTGTGCAAGCTAACTGTGGAAGGGATGCTTGAATCTGAACTTCTTCAGAAGTGCCCTGGAGTGAAAATAGCTCGAAAAACATGCCACCACTGCCTGCTAAAGGGACATGGAAGCAGTGATGTGCTTTGAAGCCTGACTGTATCTGATGGCCACAGGAGGCCACAGGGGCGATGAAGTAATTAGTACTAGACACTCTGATCCTTACTGGGGCACAAGTCATGTATACACGTTATCTGCTACATTAACCCTAGGGTGCTTACTGTTTCAAACTATCTGTTTCTGAATTAGGATTTTGCATTTTACTGGACAACATAAATTCATACAGTGAAAAAGCAACACAAAACAAAAACAAAGGTATGATAAAAAAGGAAAAAGGATGTACAAGACAACAAAGGAACAAACAAAAATATAGGGAAATTTTTCAATCAAGGGATGGGAGAGTCATTAATAGATTTTCAAATAAGAAAAGTTTGAAGTTTTTGCATCACAATCTACTAATTAAAGAGGCTACATATTTTCTCAACTTTGGTTTCTGAACATAAAATTCTAACTACAACTCTATTTTATATGGTTTTAGAATATCATTATTATTATTATTATTATTATTATTATTATTATTATTATTATTATTACTGCTACTCCATTATTACAAACATTTAGAATAGCACCTTATATGTTGTGTGTTCTATAAATGTGTGTGTCGATTATAGTGTTTGTATTCATATTCCAGGTAATCTAAGGTCAAATTGATTTAAGTCTGTAAGGAAACAATCGAAAGCAGCCATAGCTGTGCTCCAACGTCCTGAGAGTGACTCCAATGAACAAGGCAACTGCATTATCCCTAGTTCTTAATGTTCTGTCCCTAGGTTGTAGACATGTTTGCATCTTTTTCTTATAAATCTTTAATTTCCTTCCTTTGTCAGCACACTATGTTTTTATTTACTATATTTTTTTCAAATAAAAATATATAGTCTAATGAAATTCTTACAATTTTATTTGGCATTTTATCTAATTTAAAATATTTAACACTAACTTGTTTTGGAAACATTACTTCAAAAGATTGCAAGTGACTTTTAAATACTCAAGAAATACAGTTAATGATTTCTGTGAAATCAAAGAGTTAGTATTCTGAAAGAATAAATGTAAGACTCACTATAAGTCATAAAAGTGTTTATGGTCCTCTAATACTCTGCAGGTTAGTTGTATAGCAAAATAGGCACAGAAAACTTATGAGTAACTTGAGCAGTTGGTATAATCTGTCATGCAAGTAGTACTTCATTGTTAAAAACTCCATCAGTTCTTCATGAGGATAATTTTACATGGATTTCTTCAAAGTATTTGGAAGACAATACTATTGGAATCACTGGAGGTCAGATATAAGATCCACATTCAGTTCTAAGGGCACTGAAGATTTCTGGTAAAGAAAGGTATCTAAAAACTAAAGTGGGTCCACAAGGATGAACCTTAAGTAATTTGTCATTCAGCAGATATTGTGGATTATATTACAAATATATGACAAAGGCCAGTGGCTACAATCTTCATTCTTATCTTCTGACACAATGGTATGTAGTTGAACCTTATAGACATGGGATATAATAGGAAAAAAAATTGGACAAATAGGAGTATGACCTTGAAGCACCCTGTTTCCACTTTATGTTGCTTTCTAGAGGCTCTTTTTTGACAAAGACTGAAGCAAAAGAGAAGGGTGGTGCTGGACTTAAGTACGTGTAACAATGAGCTAGTGTACAGATTTCTTTGTTGTTTTAATTGTTAAAGCAGACCTAGGAAATAGTTGACTGTCTTGGGTCAACTATCAGAAAGTTCACAAACTTATCTAATCAGTCAAGGTTTGAAAATAAAATGTCAATTGTTTAAACTTTTGGAGAAAAATAAGGATTTATATGAACCATAAGAAATTTGTAAAATCTGATCATATAAGTGAAATTATTCATTAGGGTGATATGTACGAAGTTTTCATTCTCCAGAAAGGGCTTTATTTTTGTATGGAAAACACCTAATTTATCTAGCTAAAATTATATATGTTATTGCCTCTACCTAAGTATATTTAAATTATCTTAACATAATAGTTGTTTATAAATTAGCATATTTAACACACATATAACTCTATATGAAAATACAAATCCTATACATTTTCATATAGATACTTACATATACACATGTAATATATAATTTCCTATTATATATGTGTGTGTGTGTGAGAGAGAGAGAGAGAGTGAGAGAGAGAGAGAGAGAGAGAATATGTATACATGAGTGTTTCTCACAAATCTGTTAGCATGAAGAGAAAGATTACTTTAATAAACCAAATGGACCTAACATATTTACAGGACAGTTTATACAAACACAAATGAATATAGCTTCTTTTTAGCACCTATGAGACTTTCTCTTACACAAACCACATACTAAGACACAAAGCAAGTCTCAACAAAGCAAGAGAATTGAAATAACATTCACATCCTATCTGTTTACCTTGTACTGAAACTGGGTATCAATGAAGTAATATTACAAATTCATGGAATCTGAACAAGTTAGTACTGAATGGAAAATGGATAAAGTAACAAATTACTTTATAAAATTGAATAAAAATAAATGCACAAAATGTCCAAACTTATGAGACACAAGATGGCAGTTCTAAGAGCAAGTTCACAGCCCTAAGTATTTACTTCTAAAAAAAAAAAGTGGAAATATTGCATACCAATAGCTTAACAGCATACCAGAAAGACCTAGAAATAAAAGAACAAATCACATCCAATAGGAGTAGACAGATAGAAATAAACAAACTCTGGACAGTAGTCAATAAAATGGAAATAAAAGATAATACAGTGAATTAATGAAAGATGAAATGTACAAATCAACAAACATACACAGGATAGAGGCAATAAAACAAGAGGAAACTGGGAAATCCAGAGAACTATAAGTACATACTTTAAAAAACTATATTCCCTGATTCCTTCAATGGGGGTCCTGTTCTCAGTTCAGTGGTTGGCTGCTGGCATTCGCCTATGTATTTGTCATATTCTGGCTGTGTCTCTCAGGAGAGATCTACATCCGGTTCCTGTCAGCCTACATTTCTTTGCTTCATCCATCTTATCGAGCTTGGTGGCTGTATAAATAGCCTAGTAAGGGCACCAGTGGAAGGTGAAGCCCTTGGTCCTTCCAAGACTGAACCCCCAGTGAATGAGATTGTTGGGGGGAGGGCGGTAATGGGAGGAGGATGAGGAGGGGAACACCCATAGAGAAGGGGAGGGGGGGGCTAGGGGGATGTTTGCATGGAAACCCAGAAAGGTAATAACAATTGAAATGTAAATAAGAAATACCCAATTTAATAAAGATGGAGAAAAAAACTGTATTCCCTCAAATTAAAAAATCTAAAAGAAATGGATAATATTCTCATTACATATTAGTTAACAAGATTAAAATCAATATCTGGTAAGGAAGTAAATAAACTTATAAGCCCTAATGAAATAGAAGCCATCATTAAAAGTCCCTTCTATTGGTCCCGTCAAAGCTGGAGCCCCCAATATAGGGGAAAGTTGGTGGGTGCAGGAAGTGGGTGGTTTGGAGAGGGAAGCCCCTTACAGAAGAAGGGAAGGGGGATGGGATAGAGAGCTTATGACCAGGAAACTGTGAAAGAGAATAAAATTTGAAATGTAAATAAAAAAATATTCAATAAAAAAGTCCCCTCTAACCATGATCAAAATAAACCACAGGGACATATGTTTTAACACAAGTTCTACCAAACCTTTGAAGAAGAGTTAATAACAATATTCTACAAATTATGCCACAAAATCTAAACAAAAGCAACACTGCTTATTCATTTTAAAAGGTATAGTTACTGTGACATGCAAACAACATAAAGACGAGGGAGAGAGAGAGAGAGAGAGAGAGAGAATATACACAAATGTTCCTTATGAAATAGATGAAATATTCTCTATAGAAAAAGAAGAATTTTGAGGGTCCCTTATGTGTACTATCATGTCATCTGTAAATAGTGATGCTTTGATTTCTTCCTTTCTAATTCGTATCCCTTGATCTCTTTTTGTTGTCTAATTGCTCTTGATAGAACTTTGAGTACTATGGTGAATTGATAGGGAGAGTGGGCAACCTAGTCTTTTCCAGGGTTTTGGTAAGATTGCTTCTAGTTTCTCTCCATTTAATTTGGTGTTGGCTTTTGGCTTGCTATACATTGCTTTTATTATGTCTAGGTATGTGCGATCAATTCCTGATCTGTCTTAGACTTATAACATGAAGGAGTGTTGTATTTTGTTGAAGCGTCTAATGAGATAATCACATGATTTTTTTCTTTGAGTTTGTTTATATAGTAGATTATTTTGATGGATTTGAATCATCCCTGCATCCCTGTATCCCTGGGATGAACCCTACTTGATCATGGTGAATGATGCTTTTGATGTGTTCTTGGGTTCAGTTTACAAGAATTTTATTGAGTATGTTTGAATTGATATTAATAAGCAAGTTTGGTCTGAAGTTCTCTTTCTTTGTTGGGTTTTATGTGGTTTAGGTATCTAAATAACTGTGGCTTCATACAGAAACAATATCCAAAATTCCACCAGCAAACTACTACAGCTGATAAACAACTTCAACATAGTGGTAGGATATAAAATTAACTCAAACAGATCAACAGCTTTCCTTAATATAAACAATAAGCATGCTGAGAAAGAAATTAGGAAAACAACACTCTTCATAATAGCCATAAATAGCATAAAATATCATGGTGAAGCTGTCACCAAGAAAGTGACAGATCTGTATGACAATAACTTCAAATCTCTGAAAATAGAAATTGAAGAAAATCTCAGAAAATGGAAGATCTCCCATGCTCATGGATTGGTAGGATTAACATAGTGAATGGTCATCTTACAAAATGCAACCTACAGAATCAATGCAATCTCCATCAAAATTCCAACACAATTCTTTACAGACATAAAAAGAGCTATTCTCAAATTCATATGAAAAAAAAATCAAACAAAATCCAGGACAACAAAAACTATTCTCAACAATAAAAGTACTTCTGGGAGAATCACCTGACCTCAAGCTGTACTACAAAGCAATAGTGAAAAAATAAAAACACATAGTATTGGTACAGAAATAGACAGCTAGATCAATGGAATAGAATCAAAGACCAAGGAGTAAAGTAATACATATAGGGACACTTAATCTTTGACAAAGAAGCCAAACACATACAGCAGAAAAAGAAAGCATGTTCAATAAATGATGCTGTATGTAAGAGAATGAAAATAGATCCATATTTATCCATTTGCACAAAGTTCAAGTCGCAGTGTATCAGGACCTCAAAATAAAACCAGATACAATGAATCTAATAGAAGAGCAAGTAGGAAAGACCCTGGAACTCATTAGCGCAGGGGGGAAATTCATGAACAGAGCACCAATGGCTAAGCTTCTAAAATCAACAATTGATAAATGGTACCTCATGAAAGCTTTTTTGTACAAAAAGCTTCTGTAAAACACAGTCAGTTGGACAAATTGGTAACCTACAGATTGGGGAAAAAATCTTGACTATCCCCACACATAGAGGGCTAATATCCAAAATATATGAAGAACTCAAGAAGTTAACCTTCAAAAACCCAAATAACACAATTTAAAAATGGGGTACAGAACTAAACAGAGAATTCTCAATAGAAGATTCTGGAATGCCCGAGGAAGGACTTAAATGTTCAAACAGCTTCTTCACAAGACTCTTCCGGGCTCCTATTTTTCCAGACTCCTTTCTTCCTACAGCACATTTTGGTTGAACTACCCTGCCATCAATGAGAGCCTTGCAGACATGGCAGCATCAACCTTGGCCATGGATAAGAAAGTTACAAAGCCAAATAATCTTAATCTTTTGCTTGTAGGATCCCTCATAACCACACAGTCTGTGAGCTTTCCCCATTGCTCCTAGTAGTTTCTCAAACTTTCTTCTGTAGTTTTAAAGCTTTAGTCACCAATAAAGTGCTTACGGAACTGTTCCTTTTCTCTCTCCATCTTGGATTCAGTCGATTGAACAAGATTTCTCACAGCTGAATGACATGAGAAAGCCCTCCGCAAAGGCACATACAGGGGACTCATTATGATGCTGTGCTAAGAGCAGCTGCCACCCAAGAGACTGAACTGCAGCAAGCATCTGCACACAGGACCTGACACAGTTGCTACCCTAACTCAGAATTTAATTTGAAAAATATGGATAAATTGATACTATTGAAATAAGTACTGATATGCAATCTAGGAAGAAAAGAGGCTTTAGCTTTGTTAGTTTATATTACAATAATCCCGCGGATAAAATTGTCTTGCAAAAATATCTCACAATAAGTAGTCACAATGCAGCAGTTAGAAAGGCATTGTCTAGATAAAAAAATTCAGGAGGTACAAAGTTCTAGCAGTGGAAGAATAGGAAACTTTGATTTGGGGGATTCTCTTAGTAGTGGTTGCAATTTTGGACAAGGAAGCAATTTAGGAAAGGAAAACTGATGAATATGAAAGTGGATGTGAATTTGGGGATGGCTATAATGGGTATGGAGGATGACCTAGAGGTGGCAGCTTTAGAGATAGCCCTGATTATGGAGGAGGAAGAGGAGGGTATGGTGGTGGGGGACCTGGATGTGACAACCAGGGAGGGCACTAGGAGGTGGTTCTGACAGCTATGCAGGAGGAAATTATGGAAGTGGAAATTACAGTGATTTTGGAAATTGTAACCAGCAACCCTCTAACTATGGAACAATAAAGAGTGGAAACTTAGGTGGTAGCAGGAACATGAGAGAACAAAATGTTAGAGGGAACTATGGTCCTGGAGGAAGTGGAAGAAGTGGTGGCCATGGTGGAAAGAAACGAGATGGTGGATGAGAGCTCAGAGGTAACAGAAGAGCTTCAGGTTATCTAAATAGCAATGTTAAGGAAACTCTTATCTCAGCTATGCATAAATATCCAATGATATGGCAGAAGACACCAGAATAGAGGCAGAGAGCTATTTTGTAAATGGATTAGATTATTTAATAAAATTACCTTAATGTGGAGGAAGGACTATAAAAAAAATGCCTTTGAGACAGCTTCTTAGATTTTTAAGTGTTGTTTCTTTGTAGTGTTCTTTGTAAGAGTATAGAAGCATTCCTTCTTCGATAACGTTAATTTTGTATGTTTCAGGTGACAAATGACATATTTATAAAGATGTTTTTTTTTCTCAAAAGTTTTGAAAAGCTATTAGTGAGGATCATGGTGTAATAAGACTTAACATTTTTCCCTTTAAAAATTTTAAGTGCATAGGTAGAGTTAAGAAGTTGTACATTGTGATTTAATAAAATAATCTAAAGGTGACAAAGATAAATGTTTAAAGTCATTAGTCATCAGAGAAATGCAAATCCAACTGATCAATTTGAATGGCTAAAATTAAAGTCTCAGGTGGCAGCACAGGCTGGCAAGGATGTGGAGAAAGAGGAACACTCTGCCATTGCTGATGAGATTACAAACAGGTACAGGCACTCTGGAAATCAATCAGGCAGTTCTTTAGAAAATTAGAAATACTTCTACCTGAAAACACAGCTGTACTACTCTTGGGTATATATCCAAAAGACACCTCACCATACCATAAGGACACATGCTCCAACATAGCATGTTCATAGCAGCTTTATTTGTAATAGCCAGAAATTGGAAATAATCAAGATGTCCTTAACAGAAGAATGGATACAGAATGTGTGATTTATTTATGCAATGGAATACTATTCAGCACTGAAAACAAGGACATCATGAATTTTGCAGGCAAATGGATGGAACTAGAAAATATCCTGAGTGAGGTAACTCAGACCCAAAAGGACATGATGGTTTATACTCACTGATAAGTGGATATTAGCCAAAACATACACAATACCTAGGATACACCCCACAGAACTTAAGTGTAACAAGCAGAAATGTCCAAGTGAGAAGGCTTTAATCTCACTTAGAAGGGGGGAAGGAAATAATCACAGGAGACAGAAGTAGGGAGGGATCTGAATGGAAGAGGAGTTGGGAAGGGGAAAGGGCGAATAGGATCAGAAATGGGGCCTGGGGCTCAAAGACAGGAGAAAAACCCAGAGGGCCAAGAGAGTAAATGGAAATAAGCAGCCTCAGAGAATGGGAGGTGGGAGAGAACCTCTAGAATGTACCAGAGACGCAGGAAGTAAGACACTCTCAGGACTCATTGTGGGTGACCTTAGCCAAAATGCTGAACATTGAAAGAGGAAGAGTCTACCTCCAATAGATAAATAGTGTGTCAAGTGGAGGAACAGGTTACTAACCCACAGTCAAGATTCCTGACCCAGAATTGTTACTGTCTAAAGGAACTGCAGGGACAAAAATGGAGAAGAGACTGATGGAAAGGGGGTCCAATGATCAGCCCAACTAGGGATTCATCTCATGGGGGGACACCAAGGCCTGACACTACTATCCTATAATGTGCCTACATATTGGAGCTTGCTATGGTTGTCCTCTGAGAGGTCCTACCAACAGTTGACTAAGACAGAAGCAGATATTTAAATCCAATCATTAGACTGAAATCAGGAACCTTGATGGTTGAATTAGGGGACAAATTGAAGCTGAAATGGAGAGTGACCCCAAAGGAATACCAGAAATCTCAACTAACTCAAAACCCAGGGAGCACCCAGAAACTGAGCCACCAACCAGGAGGACACATGGGCTGGTCTGAGGCTCCTGGGCCATATATATAAATATATATATATATATATGTGTGTGTGTGTGTGTATATATGTACGCAAATATATACACATATAACTCAGATATATATCTACATCTACATCATCTACATACATATACATACACATATACATATATGTAAATATATAGTAGAGATCTGCCTGGTCTGGCCTTAGTGGAAGAGGATGTGTTTAATCCTCAAGAGAGTTGAAGCCCCAAGGAAGGGAGAGGCCTGGAGGAGGAGCACCCTCTCAGAGGCAAGGGAGGAAGAAGAATGGGATGAGGAACTGTGGGATGGGAGGTAGAGGCAGGGGTAATGAGTGGAATGTAAATAAATAAAATAGTTTAAAAAAAAAGAGAATACTTTCCAACAAAATTCAAGATATGATTAAAGAGATCATCCGCTATGATCAAGTGTGCTTCATTCTGGGGATTCAGTAATTATTCAATATATATAAACGGATCAATAATGCACAATATAAAGAAACTGAAAGAAAAGAAAATGATCATAGAATTACATGCAGAAAAAGCTTTTCACGAATGTTCAAATCTCTTCATGGTAAAAGACACAGAGAGATTAGGGCAACAAGAGATATATCTCGACAAAATGAGGCAGTTTAGGGAATGACAACAGCCAACATTAACCTGAATGGAGAGAATGCAAATCAATGCCACTAAAATCTGAAACAAGACAAGGTTGTCTACTCTCCATACCTATTTAATACAGTATTTGAAGTTTTAACTATATAAATAAGGCAACTAAAGATGAATGAAAATAGTTGGAAAGGCAGAAGTCAAAGATCTTTATTTGTAGATAATATAATACTATACATGTGTGACCCTAAAAATTCTTCTGGGAAACTCCTAAAGCTGGTAAATATTTTCCAGAAAGTAATTACATACAAAATCATCTCACAAAAATCAATAACTCTTCTAATAAAAATGTCAAATGCATTGAGAAAGCAATCAGAGAAAGAATACCTATCAAAATAGCCTCAAATTATATCAATATCCTGAGATAATATGAAGCAAACAAGGAAAAGATTCATACGATAAGTACTTCAAGGTATTGGAGAAGATATCAGATGACACAAAGATCTCCTATGCATGGATTGGTAGGATTAACATAGTAAAAGTTGCCAACCCCCTAAAGGCAGTCTACAGATTCAATGTAGTTCCCACCCAAATTTTAATGCAATTCTTCATAGATCTTCACAGGCAATTATCAATTAATTGTGGAAAAACAAAACAAACAGAATAACTAAAACAATGCGGAAAAATTAAAGAACTGCTGGTCGTATCACCATCCCAGATATCAAGCTGGATTGGACAGCTGTAGCTATAAAATCTGCATGGCATTGGCACAAAGACAGGCTTGTTAGAATTAGACATCCAGACATAAATCCACATACTGATTGAAACCTGATTTTTGATGAAGAACTCATAAATACACACTGGACAAAGACATTGTCTTCAACAAATGTTCCTGGACAGAATGGGTGGCTGCATGTAGAAGAATCCAGATTTATATTTACCATGCAGTCCAAAAACTCAAATCAAAACAGATCAAAATACTCAGCCTCAAGTCATCATATATATGCATCTGGAAGAAGAGAAAATGGGGAATAGTCTTGAACTCATTGGCACAGGAAAAGATTTCTGAATAGAATACCATTGTCAGAGGCACTAAAGTAAAAAGATCCTAAAGTAAAAAATGGATCAACAGACACTGTCATTGACCAAAGGGACAGCATACAAATGGGAAAAAGTTTACCCATCACATATCCAATAGAGGACTAATATCAAAAATATATTTTAAAAAGTCAATATGTATGTATCAAGAAAATAAGTAACCCAATTAAAAAAATGGGGTATAGATAAAACAAGGAATTCTCTAAAGAGAAAACACAAATGGCTGGCAAATAGTTGATCAACATCCTTATTCATCAGGGAAATGCAAATCAAATCTACTTTGAGAATTTGTCTTAGACCAGTGAGAATGGCCAATATAAATAAAACAAATGACAGCTCATACTGATGATACTGTGGAGTAATGATCCTCTGCTGGTTGGATTTGACACTTGGACAGTCCTGATGGTTGGCTGTGTATTGGCAAGGTGGGAATCAACATATCTCAAAATCCACCTTTAACCATGCTTGAGTTTCTAGTCAAAATACCACCAACACACTGTATCAACCACCTTTATTGCTTCTCTATTCAAAATAACCAGAAGTTTAAAACAACCTAAACTTTCCTTCACAGAAAAATAAATAAATAAAATATAGTGCATAATGAAATATTATTCAGGCATTTGAAAATAAAATCACAAAATTGACAGGAAAATAAATGGGACTATGAAAAAATAAAAATTAGGAAAAACATATCAAGCCATGAAGTTCACAGGTAAATGGATGGAACTAGGAAAAAACAAACAAGCAAATAAAAAAGCCCCAAAACAAATGCTTAGTCTTATTGTATCTTTTTGTTCTTAATAACAAACACTAAAGTAATCATTTATGTTCATTATTTAATAATGGTTTTATTTAGGTTTCTTATTTTAAAAATATGTATACTTACCATTGCAGTTGTAGGCATTCATATCTTCTGACAAAAAAAGTATTTAGGTATTTTCATACATATTATGTTTCTCTAATTCTCATCGTTAGCCTAGTTCTTAACTTGTACCAGATATTGAACAAGCATTTCAAGAAAAATGAACTGAAATTAGTTCAGTTCTATTTCTAAATAACCATGCCTTAGAACTTCAAGTTACAAAATCTTCTCTTGTTTTTTGGCAAATTTATTGATTTTCAACTTTTAAGCAAAATTTGATATTATTGAAATATCTTTCATCATTCAATAGGAATCATCTCTTTTTCTTCTGCTTGATCATCAATGATAAATTTTATGGGACAAATCTTCATTTTTGAAAAACTTGCTTAAATAATTCATATGGAAACTGATTTTCCTCATTGTGAATCATTCCGGAATGATATTTTTTGTATTTTCTTCCTTTAACAAAATATTGTGGATATATATAATCTATCTATTATCCATGTCTATATACTTTACAAATGAATGTATATAACATGAACTACTATAATGATTTTAGGAAAGAAATATTGGACAACATGGGAGGACATTGTAGATGTGTTCATTTTACCTTGATTCATAATGTGTTAATCATCATGGACCAAGGAAATAGACAATAAAATAGTTGCAGCTCCATGGACCTTGACAAGAAATTAAAATTTATCCATGGGGCATATACAAACAAAACTTTCAATATGACAGTCAGATGAGTTAATTGGATTTTGCGATTGTATGAAAATAACAAACTATCTTTTCTGTCTTTTCTTCTTTGTCTCTTTCTCTGTCTGCTGTGTGAGTGTGTTATATTTGGTTATATTGGGGTTTGAGATATAGGGTAAAAATGAGAATTGTTAACTTGGGGTATGTCCTTCCCCACTTGGGTGTGTTTAAAGGTTCCAATTTTGGTGAATGATAGTAAATAATGATGTCAATTCCCTTAAGTAATAATTTTCAACTCTGGTGGAATATTATAATTAGTTTGGGAGGTTTGAAAAATCCCAGGGCTCAGGCTGTTCCCCATAGCAATTAAAGTGGAATCTCTGGTGCTGAGATCCAGACATAAGTAGTTGTTTAAATTCCCCAGGTGGTTTTAATAGACTGAGAGACTGTACTCTGGAGTTATAGTAAATTTTCTTTATTAAATCAAATACATTGTGTGTGTCTGTGTGTGTGTCTCTGTGTGTGTGTGTCTGTTCCCCTGATTTTTTTCTGGTTTCAGATTTTAATTATTTGTTAATTCGTGTACTAATGTCATATGAATTTGAAATTTTCGTCATTATTCTGAGTATATTTTCTATTTTCTGACATTATGAAAACATTAATTTATTTAGAAATACATCAAATACTATGTCCTAACATTTTTTAAAGGTAGCAGTAAAGCGATACCAAATGGCATTGTGCTATACTCAGAGTCAGTGTCTTACACAGCCATGAGCAGAGAAGCTTCTTCCTGCAACAGATGGGAACAAATGCAGACTCCCAGTCAGGCTCTGTTCAGGGTGAGACACCTTGGACCACTCAGGTCTAAATGGATGAGCCCTTAGGGTTCAGGAAACCTTACAGAAAAGGAGACAGTTAAGCAGCAGAGATGACTGAGGACACTAAAAATACAAGACCCTCTAAATCAACATGATAAATGCTTATATGACCTCATACCAACAGAAGGAATAAATTTGTGGCATATATTGAACAGGTTCTATCCTGTATAGCCTGGCCTCTAGCCTAGTGATTTTATGGGATTCATGAATATGCAAATGAGTGGCTCTGTGATTCTTGTGTCTTCTCTTGGGATCTTTTCATCTTGCTTGTCTTGTACAAATCCACTGTGGTAGTTTTTGTTTTATCTTATTACATTTGTTACATTTTGTTACTGTCCCTTAGAAGTCTATGCTTTCTAATGAGAGACAGAAATGGAGTGGAACCTGATGGGAGAGAAGGGAGGGAGAGGAGAAATTAGGAGTAGAGAGAGGGGAAACCATGATCAGCATATATTATGTGACAAAAATATTTTCCATAAAAATGGGAACATTATTTAATTTACTTCAAAATGTGCTTGATCTCTATATTTTCAATGTATTATATTTGTCTAACACTAAAATATTTTTATATTTTAATTTGCTATTTCAGTTCAGAATATTGATTTTGCATAGAACTGTTACTTTATATAACTCCAATGTTTACTCACAAGCAGACCATTAAAATAATGGTATATTATGGACATTTATTATTCATGAAGCCTGATGATATATTCTCTTCTAGCATTCTCTCAGTATTCAAAAGATGACATAATACACACTAGTTTGCATGAAATGATGTGTTGAGACATATCAGAAGACAACCTGTATCCACAGCCTAGTTTTTTTTTCTTTTATTGGATATATTCTTTATTTACAATTCAAATGTTATCCCATTTCCTAGTTTCCCCTCCAGCAAACCCTATTGCATACCCCTTCCTCCTGCTTCTATGAGGATGTTCCCTTAGCCACCACCCAACCCTCCTCCCCGCCCTGGCTTTCCCCTACACTGGAGCATCAAGCCTCCACAGGACCAAAGGTCTCTCCTCCCTTTGATGCCCAGCAAGGCCATCCTCTGCTACATGTGCAGCTGGACCCATCTGTCACTCCATGTGTACTCTTTGGTTGGTGGTGTAGTCCCTGGGAGCTCTGGGGGGGTGAGATCTGGTTGGTATATTGTTGTTCTTCTTCAGCTCCTTCAATTCTTTCTCTAATTCCTCCATTGGGGAACCCCTTCTAAGTTAAATAGTTGGCTGTAAGCATTTGCTCTGTATTTGTCAGGCTCTAGCAGAGCCTCTCAGGTGACAACTATATCAAGCTACTTCTTGGCATAGGCAATAGTGTGTAGGTTTGGTGACTATATATTGGATGGATGCCCATCTCTGGATGGCCTTACCTTCAGTCTCTGCTCCACATTTTGTCTCTGTGTTTCATCCTGTATTTTATTCCCCCTTGTAAGAAAAACTGAAGAATCCACACTTTAGTCTTTCTCCTTATTGAGCTTCATGTGGTCTGTGAATTGTATCTTAGGTTTTCTGAGCTTTTGGGCATTGTTGGTGGGATTGCAAGCTGGTACAACCACTCTGGAAATCAGTCTGGAAGTTCCTCAGAAAATTGGACATACTACTACCTGATGTCCCAGCTGTATCACTTCTGGGCATATACCCAAAAGATGCCCCAACATATAAAAAAGACGGGTGCTCCACTATGTTCATAGCAGCCTTATTTATAATAGCCAGAAGCTGGGAAGAACCCAGATGCCCTTCAACAGAGGAATGGATACAGAAAATGTGGTACATCTACACAATGGAGTACTACTCAGCTATTAAATCAATGACTTTATGAAATTCTTAGGCAAATGGATGAAACTAGAAAATATCATCTTGAGTGAGGTAACCCAACCACAAAAGAACACAGCCTAGCTTTAAAGATAAACTGAAAACTGTGGGTATCAAGAAGCTTGTTCAAGGATGATAGTGTTGAGCTTAGATCTTCTGATTGGCATTTCATCTTTTGGAATTTCTTTTTTCTCCTCCATCTTTATTAACTTGGGTATTTCTTATTTACATTTCAATTGTTAGTGTTATTCCCTTTTTCAGTTTCCAGGCAAACATCCCCCTAACCCTTCCCCCTCCCCTTCTACATGGTGTTCCCCTCCCCATCCTCCTCCCATTACCGCCCTCCCCACAACAATCACGTTCATTAGGGGTTCAATCTTGGCAGGAAAAAGGGCTTCCCCTTCCACTGGTGCTCTTACTAGGCTATTCATTGCTACCTATGCAGTTGGAGCCCAGGGTCAATTCATGTATAGTCTATGGGTAGTGGCTTAGTCCCTGGAAGCTCTGGTTGGTTGGCATTGTTGTTTATATGGGGTCTCAAGCCGCTTCAAGCTCTTTTAGTCCTTTCTCTGATTCCTTCAACGGGGGTAAAGTTTTCAGTTCAATGGTTTGCTGCTGGCATTCACCAATGTATTTGCCTTGCTGTATTCTGGCTGTGCCTCTCAGGAGAGATCTGCATCCAGTTCCTGTCGGCCTGCACTTCTTTGCTTCATCCATCTTATCTAGTTTGGTGGCTGTGTATGTATGGGCCACATATGGGGCAGACTCTGAATGGTGTTCACTCTGCCTCTGTTCTAAACTTTGCATCCCTATTTCCTCCCAAGGGTATTCTTGTTCCCCTTTTAAAGAAGGAGTGAAGCATTCGCATTTTGGTCATCCTTCTTGAGTTTCATGTGTTCTGTGTATCTAGGGTAATTCAAGCATTTGGGCTAATAGCCACTTATCAATGAGCGCATACCATGTGTGTTTTTCTGTGATTGGGTTACCTCACTCAGGCTGATATTTTCCAGTTCCATCCATTTGCCTATGCATTTCATAAAGTCATTGTTTTTGATAGCTGAGTAATATTCCATTATATAGATGTACCACATTTTCTGTATCCATTCCTCTGTTGAAGGGCAACTGGATTCTTTCCAGCTTCTGGCTATTATAAATAAGGCTGCTATGAACATAGTGGAACATGTTTTGTGATATGTTGGGTATATGTCCAAGAGAGGTATAGCTGGGTCCTCAGGTAGTTCAATATTCAATTTTCTGAAGAACCTCCAGACTGATTTCCAGAATGGTTGTACCAGTCTGCAATCCCACCAACCATGGAGGAGTGTTCCTCTTTCTCCACATCCTCGCCAATCTGCTGTCACCAAAGTTTTTGATCTTAGCCATTCTGCCTGGTGTGAAGTGGATTCTCAGGGTTGTTTTGATTTGCATTTCCTTTATGACTAAAGATGTTGAACATTTCTTCAGGTGCTTCTCAGCCATTCGGCATTCCTCAGCTCTGAAATCTTTGTTTAGATCTGAACCCCATTTTTTAATAGTGTTATTTGTCTCTCTGCACTCTAACTTTGTGAGTTCTTCGTATATTTTGGATATAAGCCCTCTATCAGTTGTAGGATAGGTAAAGATCTTTTCCCCATCTGTTGGAATCTCTAATAAATGTCAATATCTCATTGTACTGGGCAGTTGCTAACACACAGGCTTCCAACTCCAATTAGTAAGAATTGCTGAGAAAGTCAGTTCTTTTTATTCTCAAATTAATTTAGGATATTATTTTAGTCAGTGCACAGATATGCTCACAGACTTACTAGAAATGTGAACTATAAACACTATCAATCTGTATAGAATTTTCTTTGATTCATACTGTGATTTTTGCCCCCATTTGTCAATAATATTTCTTAATATTTTCCCAGTATTTACAGTTACATGTATTTCTTGTTTTATATGAAAATATCTGTAATTTCGAATGGAAAGACAGTAATGTTGCACGCCCAACGTCTCGCCAGCAAGAACGACCGCAGACACCAGGATCCTTCTGCAACAAAGCGTTTATTGCATCTTGAAGAGGAGAGACCCGGGGCCCAGAAAGGGACTGCTTATAACACCCTAGCACGGCGCGTCCACGCCTGATTGGTCACTTACCCATGATCTCACTGGCACGCCCTAGGGTGGGCAAAGACTTGGCGTGAACACACTCTTGCACATGCGCACACAGCTAGTTTCCTGAAAGGAAGTTGGGCTGGCACAGCAGAAGCCAGCACCATCTTGTAATGGCAAATGCTATCGCGGCTTTCCACGTGGGGCACAGCGGAAGCCGGCGCCATCTTGTAATGGCGAATGCTATCACGGCTTTCCACAGACAGTGATTGTTGAACAATGTTAAAATTATTACATGTGATTATACTGGGAATAAATGTACTTTTAAAGAAAATCTGAGAATAAATTATGTATGTCTTGTCATCCTCTGAAGTACTAAAGAAATTAACTTTAACTTGTTTTATAACTATATAATAGACTACAATTTATTAATATAATTTAGAAAGTTATGTTAGTTATATTGAAATGTTCTTCATCCTGTGATATGAACTTTCTGGATTACATTCTCATCACTATTAAGCATTTTTAATGCAATTGAATAAATAAAATATAGAATGCAACTGAATAAAGAGGAAGAGAGAAAATAAAAATACCATTGGCTTATCTTCTCCCTGATGTATGATGTTCTCTATTTTGGAACTCACTGATGAGGACACTGTTACTGTCCGAATTGTATGTATTAGAAATAGATATATTGCAGCTTCATCAAATGTTGGTTGAATAGAATCAGTACCCATGATCTATATAATTGTGAAAGAATAATTTCACCAAGCAAATTTCTATCATCGCTTGACATATTGAATTAGAGCATTGATATATGTAGTATAAGGATGCTACAGTCTATTGATTCAGATTAAAGAGATAGGAGATCTATCAGCATGTATTAAAGTATTCATTAATTTAATTTTATTTGAATTTACTAATTAGAAGCAATGATTAAGTATATGGCAAGGTACATATTAATTAGCTAATACATGGATTATGTATATGCTTTTTCACCAGTTTGTGATATATATTTCATTCTGAATAACTGGGTAGCAATTTTACAATATTTTTCTTCTTAAATTGCAAATGTGTTTTTCAAGACTAAACTAATACAGTAGATACTTTGCAATTCGAACTCTATATAGTAAATTTCTTTTCTATTATATAAAAGTTATCTATTTTAAATATTTAATCACATTTGGGGAGATATGCTTTGTATGATCAAATGCACTTAGCACTTAGAGGCTAAATATAGAAGAAAAAAATCCAGGAACAATTAATTTTTAGTTCTTTATTATACATTTAGAAAAGAATAAATGAATTTAAATATTTTATATAACTTTTCATATGTTTACATTCACTCATGATTCATATAAAGCTATAAATGTTTAAAAAGTTTCCTCATTACTTTCACTGTCACTTTAATTTTATATGTATACCCTCTCACATACATGCACACAAAATCATAAATATTCATGCACACACATATGTTCTATCTTGTTTGCTGGCACATTCATCCAAACATACCAATATTATTACTAATTTAATAATACTGAAAAATAGTCTTGGTAATTATACATATCAAATACTTAGACAAATTTTCTCAAGAAGAAGTCCACAGAGTTTTGGTAACATAAGATATTCACATATTTAATAACAGTTAGTGTTTTTAGAACACAATGGAATGGAAACAAAGAAGATTCCTTTTAAAGTTTTCAGTGTTGAAAATCTTGAACATTATATTTTTCAGGAAAGCATGTTATTTTATTTTACTTTTTATTTGATTCTTGAGCAAAAATTAAAATATCAAATTCCTTCGAAACCTGTGAATTGTTTTAATAAGTTTACCCAGAATTCCACAAAAAGCTTTATATTTATTGAATCTGAATTTTTTCATAGGCCAGTGAGATATGTTGTGTAAATTCCTCTAAACTGTTACCAAAAGACAAGGGCAGATATCACCAACATCAAGAAATAGCTACTGCCTATAAAACAGTTGCCTGCAATGGGAAACTCCCAACACTTTATGGTGCCCTATTGTGTTCAGTTGGCTAAGTGTATTCAATGTGTAAGTATTGTCAGCTTACAGTGCATTTATTTGAGCAAAACCATTGCTTAAATTGAGAAACATCTTCACATGCATACCTATGATAAGATTTCATTTAGATGTGGCACTGTAAGAAATTGATGCTCATAATAACTAATAAAACTATTTGCAAACACCCTATAATAAAAGTTCTTTAAAACCAATAATCTTATTTCTAAGAAATTTTCATTTAATTTTGTTGTCGTACAGTTGACCAAGTGAAAGTATAAGCACAGAAAGTGGCACTACACATAAGGGCATGAATGAAACTACTTCACAAAGAAGTCAGGATAGATGAGTGGCAGCACTGATTTATTTTTTATTGGAATTTTTAAATTTACATTTCAAATGTTATTCCCTTTCCCAGTTTCCTGTTATTAACTAGAAGAAAATATTTAAAATAATTAGTTATCATTTACAGCTGCCATTCAAAGACTATAGATTTCAAAGCATCATATGTGTTTAGTTATTAAATCTTACAGTTTAGTTATTGTCCTTTTCTCCATTCAGTTTTTTCTATATTAAATGTTTGCATTTATCTGCATTTCTACTGCCAATGTTATATCTCTGGGAAACATGACATTTCTTTTATTCCAGTTCAATGACTTCATAGCTGCGACCCTTGTTTCATTTTCTGCACAGACTTCTAGAGATGTTCTTTGAGATTTCTGTACCATGTTATTGAATACAATACAATTCTAGATATTTCTGTGGAATTTCCAGATAGATTTAGGGCTGCTAATGTAAAGACCTTAAAACGGAGATTAAATTCTGGATTGCACAAATGAGTATGATGTTATACCATGGACCATTAAAAGCAAGATAGGAATGATCCGAGAGATATCCTAAAGAGATGAGGCAGAAAATTGAGTGTAAGAAGCATCTGATTAGATTAGTTTCGTGGTGAAGGGGACCAAGAGCCAAAAGACATGGTCAGGACTTTAAGTTTTGAAAATTAAAATGTAATCCTTAGTTGTGCACAGAGAAACAGAAAAAAAAGTGAAACCCCAATTTTATCAATCCTACACAGATCTACTCAACCTGGAACTAGATGTTTTCAAAGTTAGGGAGGAGGAACTAAGATTTGATTTTTTTTTACTCTTTAGCTTTGTGAACACTTAAGAAAACAATAAACTCAGGCACACTTCACAGGGATTTCTAAATTAAGTCAGCACTGAGGAAACACATTGTCCTGTTTTTAGGTGTTCCATTTGTGCTGATTTACCATGACAGCAGAACTCTCTCATCCATCTCAATTAGGAAGCCTAAAGTAAAGACTGCTGTTTCGGATATTAAAACAAGGTTTGTCCAAACAGAATGAAGTGTAATCCATATCACTGCCTTCTATCTTTCTTAAATCAATGCTATTTTGAGATCTTTCATACCAGGGTGTATGTAATTCATAAAACTGATAAACTTTCCTTTCAATTTAATATTTTATTAGCTGTTGTTATAATCTATACTCACTCCATAACAGACATTTTATCATGTACAAGATGAATGTCTATTAATTAGTTTTATTCCTATAGACTGGAAGCTTATCAATATATTTTATTTTCCAATGTGTCCATAAAAGAAACACAAATATACTCTGCTTTAGGTTATTTTGTATGTAAAGACATAATAGGATGGAGTTACCAGATATGAATTATTTACTTAGTGATATTTAAATGAAGTACATAAAGTACTGTAAAGCTTTTGTTATGGACTGAGATATTCAGTGTGTTGATAGACTTTTAAGAGAACAGAAAGAAGAAGAAGAAGAAGAAGAAGAAGAAGAAGAAGAAGAAGAAGAAGAAGAAGAAGGGAAGAGAAGGAGAAGGAGAAGGAGAAGGAGAAGGAGAAGGAGAAGGAGAAGGAGAAGGAGAAGGAGAAGGAGAAGGAGAAGGAGAAGGAGAAGGAGAAGGAGAAGGAGAAGGAGAAGGAGAAGGAGAAGGAGAAGGAGAAGAGAAGGAGAAGGAGAAGGAGAAAGAAAAGGAAAAGGAAAAGGAGAAGGAAAAGGAGAAGAAGGAGAAGAAGAAGGAGAAGAAGAAGAAGAAGAAGAAGAAGAAGAAGAAGAAGAAGAAGAAGAAGAAGAAGAAGAAGAAGAAGAAGAAGAAGAAGAAGAAGAAGAAGAAGAAGGAGGAGGAGAAGAAGAAGAGAGAAGAAGAAATAATCAAGCAAATAACAATGAATATATAACAATGAATATATACATATAATAGAAATAGTAACAAAAATTATGAGGTTAAAAAATGTCTTAGTGGGAGGGAAACATGTCCACATATGAATTAAATAATTGGAGTAAGCACAGAGACAACTGCTTGCCTAAATAAGTAGTAAATTTCACATTCTTGTTGCTTTTGAAGCTAAAGATTTGGACAAAATTGGTACATGGTATGAAACTTTATGAATTATCATGCACTACAGTGACAGAACTTTTAATAATTTCACAATATTTAAATAAGAAAATTATAAATAATTAAGTCTAAATTATCAATGTAGTCCTCAAAAATAATTATAATATTTAAAATAAACTGACTGGCATTTCTATTCTAGAAATTTTAGAATAAACTGTGCTTAGGTAGAGTCTGTGAGTTTTTTAAAATATAATACTTAATTTTATTTAATTAATTTTGACTTATAAGAAATACCTGGGAATATCGCTGTATGTACTCAAGGTGTGAATTGAATTCTCAATAACTAGTATAAGGTCATTACTTATTTATATTGTCATTAAGATCCCTTTCTTTGAAAGAACATTGTATAAAATGCTCTTCTATTAATTGGAAATATAATAATATATTTTCAAATACATTTGGAAATATTGATAGAATAGTATCAAGTGTGCTAGATAACTGGCTATATTATAATGTGTGCATCATATGTAGACAATTAATACATTGAGTGAGAACTTTCCGTGTAACAAGATTAAGTAAAGCCATATTGTAACAAAGTTAGGTTTTTAGTTTTAAGCATGTAACCTTTTAACAATTTCTTTTTCTTCAGTGTATATACATGCTCTCTGAGTACTTCTAATAGCAGATAACTTTTGAGCCATTTCCACAGCATTAACTTTGAGCAGAGTCCTCTAAAAGGCTTGTGGCCTGTATGCTAGAGAGTAGTAGAAAACAACTCTTATTTAGGAATTGACAAGAGAGTTTTCATCTACTGATTCTTTCCCAATTCTGCCAATAATTCCTGATTTCCTTGTCAGGCATATCAATTAAGTGTAGATATTGTTAGAGATTAATGAATTTATACTGTTATAAATAATATGTAGGGTGTCTGCTTTCATAAACTTGTCTTCTGTGTAAAGGTACATGGAAGAAATATTTGATCCACAAAAAATGCAATGAATATGACAAATTTTTATGGTTGAGATTTTTTATCTTTGACTTCTGATAGATAACATTAATAATAAAGGTTTAATATATTGTAGATCCAGGCAGAGAAATGCAACTAAGCATGTGTCATGTATTGAGTGTGATCTCCCAGATGTAGTTGAAAAGTTATTGTTGTGACATCTTTCAGAAAATGGATCTTTATAGAAACAAGTTTCATGACAATTTCTTTATATAATTATTGTACCCTTTCCTTTTTTATTGGATATTTTTTAATTTACATTTTGAATGTTGTTCCCTTTCCTGGTTTCCTGGACATAAGCCCCCTATCCCCTGCCGCTCTCCTCCTATAACGGTGTCCCCTTCCCCCAACTACCCCTTCTTCTGCCCCCGACATTCCACTACACTGTGAGGGTGGGGTACAGCCTTGGCTGGACCAAGGGCTTCTTCCATTGGTGCCCAACAACGCCATCCTCTGGTACATATACAGTTGGAGTCACGAGTCAGTCCATGTATAGTCTTTGGGTAATGGTTTAGTCGCTGGGATCTCTGGTTGGTTTGCACTGTAGTTCTTATGGGGGGCTGCAAGCCCCTTCAGCTCTTTCAATCCTTTCTCTAGTGACCAGAGAAATGCAAATATGAATGACCCTGAGATTCTACCTTATACCAATCAGAAGGGCTAAGATGAAAACCTCAGGTGACAATACATATTGGTTAGGATGTGGAGAAAGAGGAACACTCCTCCGTTGCTGGTGGGATTCCAAACTGGTACAATCCCTCTGGAAATGAATTTGGAGGTTCCTCAGAAAATTGGAAATAGATCTTCCTAACAATCCAGCAACACAACTCATGAGAATATAACCAAAAATTTCTCTACCATTCCACATGGGCACATGTTTCACTATGTTTATAGCAGACTTATTTAAAATAGCCAGAAAATGGAAATAATCCTGATGTCCCTCAACAGAAGAATGGATACAGAATGTGTGATTTGTTTACACAGTGGAATACTACTCAGCTATTAAGAACAAGGGCATCCTGAGTTTTGCAGACAAATGGATGGAACCAGAAAATATCATCCTGAGAGAGGTAACTCAACCCAAAATGACATGCATGGTATGTTCTCACTAATATGTGGATATAAGCCAAACAAACAAACAAACAAAAACTAGTACAGAATACCCAAGATACAGTCCACAGAACTCAAGAAGGTCAACAAGCTGAAGAGCCCAAGCGAGGACACCTTAGTCCCACTTGGGAGAGAGAAGAAAGCAGCCATAAGGCAGGGAAGACAGAACTTGGGAGAAAAAAAGAAATGTAGGTTGTGGGGAGAGGGGAACATGATCTGGTATTGGGTATGGGAAAAGGACTGAAACCCTGAGGGAATGGAAACAGTCGACCTTTGTAGGAAGGAGGTTGGGAGGACCCTCCAGAATATACCAGAAACCTGGGAGGTGAAAGATTATCAGGACAAAAGGGGGAGACACTAGATGAAATACCCTGCAGTGGGGAGAGGGTGCTTGTTGAGCCCACCTCCAGCAGAAAGACGGCATCAAATGAGCGATGGAGTTGCTATCTCACAGTCAAAACTCTGCCCCCAAATTATTTCTGTCTGAAAGAATTGTAGGGATGGACATGGAGAAGAGCCCAAAGTTCGATCCAGGCCAAGGGGAGGCCCCAAAACTTGATACCATTACTGAGGCTATGGGGCATTTACAAAAAGGGACCTATCACTACTGCCCTCAGAAAGACCTAACAAGCAAATGAAAGAGTCAGATTCAGATATGTGTACCCAACCAGTGAATAGAAGCTGTTGACCCCACTGGTTGAATTAATGAAAAGCTGGAGAAAACTGAGGAGGAGGTTGACCCTATAGGAGGACCATCAGTCTCAATTAGCCTGAATCCCTGAGATTCCTCAGACACTTGATCACCAAGCAGTCAGCATACACCAGCTGATCTGAGCCCCCCAGCACATATACAGCAGAGGACTCCGGGGTCTGGGTTCAGTCAAAGACGATGCACCTAACTTTCAAGAGACTGGAGTCCCCAGGGAGTTTAGAGGACTGGTCAGGTGGCTGGGGTGGGGACATCCTTGGGGAGACAGGGCAGGGAAAAACAGTGGACTGGGAGGGGAATAAAATCTTGAGTGCCAAATTAATTAATTAATTAATTAATATATATCTCACATGAAAAATATTTATATACATTCTATATTTTCTTATACACAAATATAAAAATATAATATATAAAACATAAAGGATATAACACATAAAATATTAGATATTTATATCATAAAAGTAATCATCTTACATCCAATATAAAATCATTCTAATAATAATTTTTGGTCACTATTCTAGTTTATCAATTTAAATGTTAATATATTCACTACTCTAGTTTATATGTATATATGTAGCTTTTAGTTTGAGATATGTATATATTTATATATTAAAAGCTAAAGCTGAAAAACTAAAGCAATAGGTATTTGTAGAGAATAGAAATATTCTCTGGTAAAAATGAATTTTTCATTTATTCATTAATTAATGATTTCAATAAACTAAATTTTAAACACAAAATGCATTTGATAATAGAATATGGACCAAGGAAATAATGAACCATGAAATAAGGCTGTAGTATTTGCCTTAATGCACAACACTCTTACATCTATATACATTCCATAAAACAACCCATTATATTATTTATTTTAACATAACATTTGTTCCTGTAACTGTTTTATCATAACTATAACATTAGTCTTACACTGCTTTATAATCAATCTTCTAGTTTTCCTTTTCAATATTACATATAGCACAACATCCTTGTGAGTGGGTATAATATCTCTGGTATAGCACAAAGCAGCCTCTCACTGAATGTTTTATGAATGAAGGAAGCTCTTTTTCATTTAATATTTATCATTCTAATTAATGTCAGGGATTCTTGATCTAGAATCTCTATATCTTGGAAATTATTGTTTAGTGGCAAAATCTGATTATTTATAGTAGTATATCTCACCTTGTGCTCTTGTTTATGGTTGTCGTTCATGTGAGCTGTGATAAAATATTATAGAGGAAGAATTGTGAGCTCCCGTACACTTGCCTTAACCTGCTTTCACAGGTACTATACTGAAGCTTCATTTGCCTTTGTCATAATTTCCTTTATCTAACAACCATGACTTTTATATCGCTGTTGCATAGTAATGCCTGCTTTTAGTTAATATTCAGAATTTATTAGTCTGTAAAATCCCACATTACATAAATAGTAGAGAATTACTACTGGGATATGCATCCTTTCACAATCACATAGAGTAGCTAAGATTTAATTACTAACAGTAAGACTGGTAATGAATGAAAGGAGCTGAGACAATCATTGCATCAAGGAAGTCTATAGTTTCTAAATTGAATTGGAGAGAATACTCACTGGACAATGAAAATAACCACATGAAACACAGAAATAAGTAAGAGTACCATTGATTAGGGTGCTGTGCCTCAATACTTGAGCAAGTGATCATGATTGGAAAAGTTACCAATTAATATAATAAAAGTTTGCCCTAATAGCAATATCCAAGCTTTCTCATCTAATCTGTCTTTTTTCTTCTCTCGATCAGTTAGTATTCACATTTCAGTATTGACAATATGGAGAAGTAAATAACAACTGTGAAGTTCTAGACTTTCATTTTTTTAATGGGGATGATGTCACAAGTTACCTTGCCAAAGTATGAAGGATCTGGAGATGATGAAGATAAAAATTCTCTAATCTTTTCTCTCCAAATTTTGGAATGTTTTATTTTCTGAGCTTTTTTTTTTCTTTTTACATAAGCTAGAACTCAAGATCTTCAACTGTCGTTGTTAGGATGCAGGCATGAGCCATCGCGCCCAGCTCTAACCTAATTTAAAAGTTAAGCATATGCTAGAAGTCATGTTCACAACCATTCCACAGGATGCACACACTGGTTGTAATAAAACAACACAAGTTAACCAAGATTTAATATCTACTAAGTAATTCAAGTTTCTCACTGTCAATTTTTTGTATTTACTATTCCAGAGTCTATCTTTCCCCTCAACACTCCCCTTGGATTAGTCCTATAAACCTGTCCTCAGGCTGTATCAATTTTTTACTTCTATTACAATGAAACTCACAACTTGTGGACAGTGCAAGTAATAAGTCTAGAAGAGATCTAGATGAAGTACATTGGAAGTTCAGGTTTGTTCCACATTACTCATATCCCTAGACCCTGAGGGACATAATAGAATGAGAATTCTTTTGTGCCTCTGAATGCTGAGAGTAAAAGAAATGATCTTCTTCAGAAAAGAATCTTCCATTGATTGTTTACTATCCAGAGGGTGCCTCAAGATGATACATATGCAGGCAACATTGTAGCAAAAGAGAAGGTTCCGTTCATGTATTCAGAAACAAATGCTATGAATACATTTAATTGTAAATTTGAACAATGAGACTTTGAGTTTTCTGTATTTTCTCCTATAGCAGTAGGAAATTTTTGTTCATATCCCCCTTCTTTTCTTACTGTTCACTCTTGAATGCTTTTAAGAAATGTGAAGTTATAATTTCAACTCAAAAACTAAACAGAACTTGCCTAGAGCAGACCAGTGAATACTTACTAGCAAGTTCTTACTGAAGTTTATTTTTGAGGGTATCAGCAATATCTGAAAACCAGTTCCTAACTATAGCAATTCAGGAGACACCTGATATTAATTCATTGAAAACTACTTATATGTCTTTCTCATGATATATAATACTTCTGAGGGTTGAATGATTATTATTACAAAGAAATTCCACTAAATAGTATGTTTTCATATGCCACAATTTAGCAACAGTAAAACAGACATTGTGCTTCTGAATTAAATCCAGAAAGGCTTTCCTCTGCAAACTTAAAAAGACTTTGGAGTGAAGACAATGTCGTTCAAATGATTGGATTAGAGAGAAAAATCACCTGGTACAGAAGCCATTGCCAAAAGTTAACAAATTGGGAGTCTAGTAGAGGAGAGATAGCTGCAGGCTACAAAAATTGGCTCCTGCTCTTCCACTGAAAACAGATAATAATTTCAATACACAAATAAAGTCTTATTCATTGGCAGTAGGATGTGGAACTTTGGTGTTTAGAGTGAAAAAGAAAACTATGAAATTAATTTGTAGAAAGTAAACTACATTCAATTTAGCAGAATTTTCCTTTGAATTTCTATCAAAATTTAGGCATGTTATTATTGCCTTTGGCTCTCTAAACACTACATCTGGTTCCTAGGCAATTTCTGCACTAGGAATACATTTAAATATTTTATTTTTAGAATGTGATGATCTATAACATGTCATGAGAGTCATTATCAATAATAGGAAATAATTACCCTATTGGTTGCTGGTGAAGGAGTCTAAAATTATATTTTTATCTTCTGTCTTAATAAGAAAACCATTCACTGATAGGTTTGAGCTAATTACTGCTATTTATTTTGGAGACTTCTAGAAAAAGATTTAAAAAATATAAAACCATCTTGATGATTAAAGGAAACCTCACAATAACTTCATAACATGAAAGAGCCCATTGTTTTGATTTGCTTTTCCCTGGTGACTAAGGATGTTGAACATTTCTTTAGGTATTTCTTGGCCATTTGGTATTCCTCAGCTGAAAATGTTTTGTTTAGCTCTGTACCCCATTTTAATAGGGTTATTTGGCTCTCTGGAGTCAAGCTTCTTGCGTTCTTTGTATATTTTGGATATTAGCCCTCTATCAGTGGTAGGATTAGTAAAGATTTTTTCCAATCTGTTGGTTGCCATTTTGTCCTAATGACACTGTCTTTTGCCTTACAGAAGCTTTGCAGTTTTATGAGGTCCCATTTGTTGATTCTTTGTCTTAGAGCTTAAGCCATTGGCGTTTTGTTTAGGAAATTTTCTCCAGTGCCCATGTGTTCGAGACTGTTCTGCAATTTTTCTTCTATTAATCTGAGTGTATCTGGTTTAATGTGGAGGTCATTGATACACTTGGTTATAAGCTTTGTACAGGATGATAAGAATGGGTCAATTTGCATTTTTCTTTATGGCGAACTGCAGTTGAACCAGCACCATTTCTTGAAAATGCTATCTTTTTTCCACTGGATAGTTTGAGATCCTTTGTCAAAGATCAAGTGACCGTGGGTGTGTGAGTTCATTTCTGGGTCTTCAATTCTATCCCACTGCTCTACCTGCCTGAGTCTGTGCCAATACCTTATAGTCACTATTGCTTTGTAATACTGTTTGAGGACAGGGATGGTGATTTCTCCCAGAATGTCTTTTATTGTTGAGGATATTTTTTTGCTATCCTGGGTTTTTTTTATTCCATATATATTTACAAATTTCTCTTTCTATATGAAGAATTGAGTTGGAATTTTGATGGGGATTGCATTGAATCTGTAGATTGCTTTTGGCAAAATGGCCAGTTTACTATATTAACTCTGCCAATCCATGAGCATGGGAGATCTTTCAATCTTCTGAGATCAATTTCTTTCTTCAGAGACTTGAACTTCTTTTCATACAGATCTTTCTCTTGCTTGGTTAGAGTCACACCAAGGGATTTTAGGTTATTTGTGACTATTGTAAAACGTGTCGTTTCCCTAATTTTTTTCAGCCTGTTTATCCTTTGAGTGGAGAAAGGCTACTAGTTTGTTTGAGTTAATTTTAAATACAGCCACTTTGCTGAAGTTTTTGTCAGGCATAGTAGTTCTCTGGTGCAACTTTTGTGATCACATAAGTATACTATCATATCATCTGCAAATAGTGATATTTTGACTTTTTCCTTTCCATTTTGTATCTCTTTGACTTCCTTTTGTTGTCTGATTGCTCTGGCCAGGACTTTGAATACTATATTGAATAGGTAAGGAAAAAGTAGACAGTCCTGTCTAGTCCCTGATTTTAGTGGGATTGCTTCAAATTTCTCTCCATTTAGTTTAATGTTGGCTACTGGTTTTCTGTATATTACTTTTAATATGTTTAGGTATGGGCCAGAACTTTTATCATGAAGGAGTGTTGAATTTTGTCAAATGCTTTCTCAGCAGCTAATGAAAGGTCATTTTTTTTTTCCTTGAGATTGTTTATAGTGAATTGCTTAGGGGGATTTCTGTATATTGAACCATGCTTCCATCCCTGGGATGAAGCCGATTTGTTCATGATGGATGATTATTTTGATGTGTTCTTGGATTCCATTTGCAAGAGTTTTATTGTGTATTTTTGTATCCATATACCTATGGGGAATTGGTCTGTAGTTCTCTTTCTTTGTTGGGTGTTTGTGTGGTTTAGGTATAAGCATAATTGTAGCTTCATAGAAGGTAGTGCTCGTTCTATTTCTATTTTGTGGAATATTTTGGACAGTATTGATAGGAGGTCTTCTAGGAAGATCTGATAGAATTCCTCACTAAAGCCTTCTGGTCCTGGGCTCTTTATGATTGGGAGACTTTAAATAACTGCTTCTATTTCTTTAAGAGTTATGGGATTGTGTAAATGGTCTATCTGATCCTGATTTACCTTTGGTACTTGGTAGTTGTCTATAATTTTCCATTTCATCCAGGTTTTCCCGTTTTGTTGAATATAGCCTTTTGTAGTAGGATCTGGTGATTATTTTGAATTTCCTCAGTTTCTGTTGTTTTTGTCTCCCTTTTCATTTCTGATTTGTTAATTTGGATACACTCTCTGTGACCTCTGGTTAGTCTGGCTAAGGGTTCATCTATCTTGTTGATTTTCTCAAAGAACCAACTCCTGGGTTTGTTGCTTCTTTTTATAATCCTTTTTGTTTCAACTTGGTTGATTTCAGCACTGAGATTGATTATTTCCTGCCTTCTACTCCTCTTTGGTGCTTTTGCTTCATTTTGTTCTAGAGCTTTCAGGTGTGCTGTCAAGCTGCTAATGTATGGTCTCTCCAGTTTCTTTGGAGGCACTCAGAGCTATGAGTTTTCCTCTTAGCACAGCATTCATTGTGTCTCATAAGTTTGGGTATGTTGTGAAATTTAATTTTCATTAAATTCTAAAAAGTCTTTAATTCTTTCTTTATTTTTTCCTTGACCAAGTTATCATTGAGTAGAACATTATTCAACTTCCATTTGTATGTGGGCATTCTGTCATTTATGTGGTTGTTGAAGACCAGCCTTAGTCTATAGTGATCTGATAGGATAAATGGGATTATGTCAATCTTCTTGTATTTGTTAAGGCCTGTTTAGTGACCAATTATGTGGTCAGTTTTGGAGAAAGTACTATGAGGTGCTGAAAAGTTGTATTCTTTGTTTTAGGATGAAATGCTTTATAAACATCTTGTTAAATCCATTTGGATCATAACTTCTGTCAGTTTCTCTATGTCTCTATTTAGTTTTTCTTTCCATGATCTGTCCTTTGATGAGTGGTTTGGTATAAATTCCTACTATTACTGCGTGAGGTGCAATGTGTGCTTTGAGCTTTAGTAAGGGTTCTTTTATGAATGTAAGTGCCTTTGCATTTGGAGCATAGATATTTAGAATTGAGAGTTCATCTTGGTTTATTTTTCCTTTGATGAACATGAAGTGTCCTTCCTTATGTTTTTTGATAGCTTTTGGTTGAAAGTTGATTTTATTCGATATTAGAATGGCTACTCTCACTTGTTTCTTCAGAACAGTTTGCTTGGAATGTGGTTTTCCAGCCCTTTACTTTGAGGTAGTGCCTGTCTTTGTCTCTGAGATGTGTTTGCTATGTGCAGCAAAATGCTGGGTCTTCTTTCTGTATCCAGTCTGTTAGTCTGTGTCTTTTATTGGGGGATTGAGTCCATTGATGTTAAGAGATGATGAAGGAATCAGAGAAAGTACTGAAAGAGCTTGAAGGGGCTTGAGACCCCATATGAACAACAAAGCCAACAAACCAGAGCATCCAGGGACTAAGCCACTACCTAAAGACTATACATGGACTGACCCTGGGCTCCAACCTCATAGGTAGCAATGAATAGCCTACTAAGAGAACCAGTGGAAGGGAAGCCTTGGTCCTGCCAAGACTGAAACCCCAGTGAATGTGATTATTTGGGGAGGGTGGTAATGGGGGGGGGCTGGGGAGGGGAACATCCATAGAGAAGTGGGGAGGGGTTAGGGGGATGTTGGCCTGGAAACTGGGAAAGGGAATAACAATCGAAATGTAAATAAGAAATACCCAAGTTAATAAAGATGAAAAATAAAAAGAGATATTAAGGTATAGTGATCATTGTTTCCTGTTATTTTTGTTGTTAAAGAAGGAATTATGTTTGTGTGTCTCTCTTCTCTTTGATTTGTTGCAAGGAGATTACTTTCTTTACTTTCTTGCTTTTTCTAGGGTGTAGTTTCTCTCCTTGAGTTGGAAGTTTTCCATCTATTATCTTTCATAAGGCTGGATTTGTAAAAATATATTGTGTAAATTTGGTTTTGTCATGGAACATTTTGCTTTCTCCGTCTATGTTAATTGAGAATTTTGCTAGATATTTTAGCCCTGGCTGGCATTTGTGTTTTCTTAGGGTCTGTATGACATCTGCCTGGGATCTTCTAGCTTTCATAGTCCCTGGTGAGAAGTCTGGTGTAATTCTGATAGGTGTGCTTTATGTGTTATTTGACCTTTTTCCCTTACTGCTTTTAATATTCTCTCTTGGTTTTATGTGTTTGGTGTTTCATCTATTATGTGACGGGAGTAATTCCTTTTCTGGTCCAAGTTTTGTAGGCTTCTTGTATGTTTATGGGCATCTGTTTCTTTAGGTTTGGGAAGTTTTCTTCTATAATTTTTTGAAGATATTTACTAGCCCTTTAAGTTAGGAGTCTTCTTTCTCTTATATATCTATTATTCTTAGGTTTGATCTTCTTATTGTGTCCTGGATTTCCTGGATATTTTGTGTTAGGAGCTTTTTATGTTTCACATTATCTTCAATGGTTGTGTTGATGTTTTCTGTGGTATCTTCTGCTCCTGAGAGTCTCTTCTATTTCTTGTATTCTGTTGGTGATGCTTGCATCTATGACTCCTGATCTCTTTCCTCGATTTTCTATCCCCAGGATTCTTTCCCTTTGTGCTTTCTTTATTGTCTATATCCTTTTTTATATCATGGATGTTTTTTTCAATTCCTTCACCTGTTGTGGTGTTTTCCTGTACTTCTTTAAGGGATTCTTGTATTTTCTCTTTAAGGGTTTCTACTTGTTTGCTGTGCTTTCCTGTATTTCTTTAAGAGAATTATTTATGTCTTAATGTCCTCTAACATCGTTATAAGATGTGATTTTTTAAATCCAAATCTTGCTTTTCCAGTGTTTTGGATATCCAATATTTACTTTGATGGGAGAACTCGGCTCTGATGATGCCAAGTAGTCTTTGTTTCTCTTGCTTAGGTTCTTGCTTTTGCCTCTAGTCATCAGGTTGTCTCTGGTCTTAGCCTGTGTTTCTCTGACAATGGTTTGACCCTCCTTTAGGCCTTTGTGTCACCATTCTTGTAGACCTGTTTTCTTTCAGCTTGATCTGGGAACATGGGTTTATGTGACCTGAATCCTCCAGTAGTGTGCTTGGCACAGAAGAGTTGGTCTTACCTCTCAGGTGTGTAGGCGCTCCTGCCGACTGGCTTTCAGTTTTCAGCACAGTAGAAATCTGAAGTGTCCTTCCCCTGACTGCTCCTAGGTCCCTGTGCCCAGAGGGCACCAAGGTCACTAGGAGGGTTCGTCTTGGGTCAGGAATGTGGGCTGAAGTACTTGCCTCCTCTGAGCTCTCAGGATTTTCTGCACTTCTGAGAGTCCAGCTGTCTCCTTCAGGAGATTCGGGTTCAGGGAGTTGTGGAACCAGTTCAGTTCAGTTCCAGGCACAGACAGAAACCAGAAAGTTCCTGCAGCTGACTACTCCTATATTCCTGTATTCAGAGGCCACTAGGCAGGTTCCTCTTGGGCTAGGAATGTGAGCAGAAGTGGCAGTCTCACCTGAGCTCTCAGGATTTTTGGCACTGCTTGCAACACTTTCTATCTGACTGGTTGTATGTTACTTTTGTTTTCTCCATGGTAATTTGATCTGATACTTAGAGGTGATGATGTAGAATTCTTGTAAAGACCTGAAGACCCTTATCACCACTATTTTGGGCAGGTATAAATCTCTTCCTTTATTGCTGCTTACATGTTGGGAGCCACATTTATCTATGCATATAAAGCTTGTTTAACACAATATCACTTATTATTTTCTCTGGCGGGCCTGTGACAGCCCTTTCTGTGTCATGTTTAAGGTTTAAGGTATGCTCTCTCATCTTCATGCAGCATTTGACTTCACTGTGTATCTCCAACCATTATGCAGTCTCTCTCTGGAACAGTAATCCCAAATGAACACTTTCTTTGTTAAGTTGCCCTTGGCCAGAGTGTTTGACCATTGGAATAGGAAAGTAACAATGCACATCCCTTCTACCTCTGCTCTCAGCAATTTTCTGTCCCCATACTCATGTAAGCCTTTTCCCACCAGTATTTCCCCCAATGAGGCTACTCTTTACACTTCTCAAAAGAAGTATTCTTCCTTTATTTCTCTCAAGGTTCTAGATGCAACCATGCATTCTGATTTAAGAAAGATAATAAAATCTACTGACATTTATTTAATACTCACCTTGGAATAACATTGTTCTAATAAACTGTGTTTCTCTCTCTTCATTAGATCAAAAAATGTTAGTATAATCCCATTAAATAAATAGAGAAAAATAAAAATTGAAAACACTAGGTGTATATGTCCTGTTGAACATGTTTCTATAAAGAAATTTGTCTCAACTATGAGAAAAAAATAAAGTTATGTAGTGAAGCAAAGGAACACAAGTTATGTGTGACATAATACTGAAAATGTGGATATTTGAATTAAATTCAAAGACATGGCATAATTAGAGTCTGAAACACATTAAAAAGGACATAGTCATGTGGTAACAAAGGAGTCAGGGCATAGGTACTACACACTGTGAACTTGTGTCCTACAATATGTTCCTATGCTCCTACTCGACAGAACCAGAATCTGTAAGTCCCCAGTGACCTAGAATTGTAGCTACTCTCCATGTCCTGGCTTCCAAAATCTCTCCAGATGGTAGCACCACATGGCGAGCAAGCATTAGCACATAAACCTCCAGAGTATATTTTATATTCACACTATATCAGGGAAGCAAATTGACATCTCTTAATTGTGGTCAGAGATCATGAATGGACAAATCTGTCCAGTGCCTCACAAAATTTCTAGTATATCTCAGTAGAGACACTGTTGCCTACTAAATTATTCTTTAAATTGTTCAAAAGATATAACTTGAAGTTTTCAGTTTTCAGTGAGCTGCTTTGAAATAGTTTAAATCTAGACTAAATTTCTTTGAATGTGTGTAAAAGCATTGACTTGAATTGCATATGAATGATTCTAACAAAAATAAGCAAGAGGAAAAGAAAATAGAAGTGTTCTTATAAGCACAGTGAATGTAGTATACATACCAGTAAACGAAATAAGCTAAAATACTTATATGTGACAGCAGGGATATGAAAGATGAAGAGATCACTTCCTCTAGCCAGCCAGGTCCCCTAGTGGAGGGATGGGAACACCATCTAACCTACAAAACTTTGTTGGAAAATTAGTCCTGTCTAAAAGAAATGCACGGACAAAGATGGAGTAGAGACTGAAGAAATGGCTGACCAGTGGCATGGCCATTTTGAGATCCGTGCCACGGATAGGTACCAATCTGCCAACACTCTTAATGATGTTGTATTGTGTTTGCAGATAGGAGCCTAGCATAGCAGCCATCTAAGGAGATTCTACCCTGCAAGTGACTGATATACATTTAGATAACCACAGACAAACATTGGATCGAGGTCAGGTACTCCTATCAAAGAGTTAAGCTAAGGAGTGATGAACCTGAAGGGGATGGCAACCCCGTAGGAGGACCATAGTGTCAACTAATCTGAACCCCTGGCAGTTCTCAGAGACTGAATCACCAACAGAAGAGCATACAGCAGCTGGTCCCCTGTCCTGGGCGCATATGTTGCAGAGGGCTGGCTGCCTTGTCTGGACTCAGTGGGAGAGGGTGTGCTGATACTGCAGAGATCTGATGTCCCAGTTGGTTGTGGGTAAAACCAGGGGAGACTGCCTTCTCAAAAAGGGGAAGGTATGGTGGAGAAACTCCACAAGGGGGAACCAGGACAGGGCAGCATTTGTGATATAAATAAATAAATGAATAAATAAATTTTTAAAAACCTTTTAAAATGGGTTATCAAACTAAATAATATGAGAGTGTATACCTCTAGGGTATCATGTATCATTCATGAATGCAATCAATGCAAAGCATACATCTCAATGTGCATGTATAAAAGAAATAATTGTCTTCTTTCTGTCAGCAACTAAGGGAATATGATCCTCCATGTTCAGTTCAGCCCCTCAGACTTTATATATTTCTCAGGAAGTTTAGAATCCAATGCCTAATGTAACATGATACTAGGGACATTTTTCTTTCTTTTTTTTTCTTTCTTTCTTTTTTTCATCTTGGGTATTTCTTATTTACATTTCGATTGTTATTCCCTTTCCCAGTTTCCAGGCCAACATCCCCCTAACTCCTCTCCTTCCCCTTCTCTATGGGTGTTCCCCTTCCCATTCTCCCCCCATCAATCAAGCTCACTGGCAGTTCAGTCTTGGCAGGACCAAGGGCTTCCCCTTCCACTGGTGCTCTTATTAAGCTATTCATTGCTACCTATGAGGTTGGAGCCCAGGGTCAGTCCATGTATAGTCTTTGGGTAGTGGCTTAGTCCCTGGAAGCTCTGGTTGCTTGGCATTGTTGTTCATATAGGGTCTCAAACCCCTTCAAGCTCTTTCAGTCCTTTCTCTGATTCCTTCAATGGGGGTCCCCTTCTCAGTTCAGTGGATTTAATGATGGCATTCGCCTATGTATTTGCTGTATTCTGGCTGTGTCTCTCAGGAGAGATCTACATCAGTTCCTGTCAGCCTGCACTTCTTTGTTTCATCCATCTTATCTAGTTTGGTGGCTGTATATGTATGGGCCACATGTGGGGCAGGCTCTGAATGGGTGTTCCTTCTGCCTCTGTTCTAAACTTTGCCTCCCCTATTCCCTGCCAAGGTATTCTTGTTCCCCTTTTAAAGAAGGAGTGAAGCATTCGCATTTTGGTCATCCTTCTTGAGTTTCATGTACTGCTAGGAGGTTGGTTAGGAATAAGTAGTAAAAGCGTAAGTATTAAGAAAGTTTACCAACAAATATATTTTAAACATATGGTTGAATAAATACTGAAAATATACTACCTGTCCTATGTCTATAAAATTTACCCACAGCTATGCAGCGTAATAAATCGTCAATGCTAATAGGGGTCTAATGCAACTGGAGATTCACAAATTCTAACACCAAAATTGGTACTTCTTTAAATACCTGTTTCAGAGCTCTTTCGAAAGTTTAGATGTTTTTAAAAAATTTATTGGTGCATGTGTGTTGGTAGTGGTAGTGGTCATGGTACTCTCCTGACTCATAGTTTCTCTAATTGTTAGATTCACACAGTTTCACCACAGGTGAGATGCAGGATGCCTTGTGGCCTCTTTTCCCTTGTCCTTCATATCTCTTCAGGTCATTCTCCCTTCCTTTCTCCTGCAGTTCCTAAAAGAAAGTCTTAAAAGAAAGAGAAGCGTTAATCCTAAATGTTAGTATATGGAAGTCAATTTGCTTGTTAGCATTTTAACGCACTGAAACTCAGGATTACTTCTTTGCAGCTAACAGCAGCTGCTGCTGAAGAAGCAGTCAAAGTGGAACACATTCATTGCTGATGGTAGTGCAAACTGGTACAGACACTGTAAGCATCAGGGCAGAGATTGCTCAAAAAAAAAAAAAAAAAAAAAAACCCTGAAAAATATAGGTAATTAGAAATCATGAGGCAGAGGAGGAAAGGGGCAAAAAGTAAAGGAGGTATAAGAAATATGAGGAAAATTTTAATATTTTGAAGCAAAGGATTGAGAGATCCAGAAAATTTACGTTGTAAGAAGGTTTTTTGTTCTGTTCTGTTTTCTTTTGTTTTCTTTTCTGTTTTATTCATTCTGATATAAATTTCATAAATGATATGAACATGAGCTACAAATTCTGGAAGTCATGGAGTGTGACTTAAATATTCCACAAAATGTGTTGAAAATATAAAGTCAATTTAATGGATGAGGAATACAAGTCATCTCTATCATCATGGTTAACCATTATATGATATATTTGCCAGATGTGAGGGCTTGTTTTTAAGTGCAGGTACGTCAAGAGTTGAAGAGGGGTCTTCTGGATTCATCAGCCACTTATCAATTCTAGTGTTAACAGAATAATTCTTTGTTTTGTCCTCATTGTATTTTAATGTAAATATTTTAGTTATGTTGTTCTTTATTCCCAAAGAGGTCTTTCTGAGTATTAGATTGTCAGGTTCTCCCTTTCTCGTGAGCCAGTCTAAAGATTCTTGAACCACTATGAAGAACCTTTGCCCCTTTCTCTCTACAAACTTTGTACTTATGTTCCTGATCTCTCCTCATTTGCCTTTCCAGTAAATATAAACCTTTTGCTTCACACTTGCCAACCCTTGTTTTAGGCTGCAAACCTTATTCCTATGCAAGTTTATAAGACAACCTAGTTTCACAGCATATTTCTTTAAAAATTTAAATGGTATTCCTAATTGTCAGCTTTTAAAACTATATGGTTATATTTCATTGTGAGAATGCTTATGCCAAGTGTTATATAAAATAGGTTAGATTTTGCTCTATACTACATAATGTATTGATAGAACTGTCAAAAATACTAATGCTTATGACATCTTGATTACTACTAATTGTTTTTGATAAAATAGGAACACCCTGCCCTGGTTGTCATTTTGAAATGGAAGCTGTAACATACATATTAGATTACCTCTCCTGCTATTGTTTGGGAATTTATCTTTGTTCTTTCCAATATCCCTTCTTTCCTTTCACTGTCCATCTTTTCCTCTGGTAATTGTCTAGAAAAAGTCAGCTAGAGACAATGGATTTGTCCCTTTTCCACCATAACAAACAACTAAATTGAAGTTTAAGTAGAGTAATACAGATCTTGACGTATCTGTTTTAGGAGTCTTACTGCAGCTGTAATTTTTCCCCACTTGCTCGGGGGACTCTTAAAAGACTATAAAGTCCTTCTGTCTTTTTCTCCTTTCAACAATTAACAATGTCCTTTGTATGATCCATACTTATGCATGAAAGTAAGAAGATATGTCTGTAGATCCCCTAATTGGTTGGTACATCTGTATTAGTTAGCACGGGTTAGATCTGTATGAGCTATGATAATATTTTCTTTAATTTCAAAATATATTTCTAGGTTTGAGGTTTGACTCATCCTGTAAAAATCTTTAAACTCATTTCATTCTCATTCTCTCCAAAGAGCTCAGTAACCTATGACAACTGAGTTATTCTATTCTCAATGAATGCTTCCCCCCACATTTGTTGTGCTTCTTTGAGCCCACTCTTCTCAAAGCAATTTATCATGTTCTTTTCTGAACTGCTACACTCTTTATATTGTTCCCTATTCAGCCACTTCTAATGAACACTTAATAGCATCAAAGGGAACAGAGACTTACACTCTGAACAGTCATTAAAACAATAAAAATAGCTTGTATAGCATAGGGTAAGAATTAAACATCAACTCTAACATTTAGAAAAGACCTCTTATACTAGCCAACTAATCATCTACCTCTTAGCATATGTTCCCAGGCATCTGCTGTACTTGACTGTGTCCTGACAACTTGCCTTCATTGTTAAATAATTAGCACATAATAGGAGGAATTACATCTTATCCTTAGTGTTCTTCATTGTAACAATGTTACTTAGGCAGACACATAAACACACCCACACCTACACACACAAACATAAATAAACACATACTGTTTTGTATGTCAGACCAATGGTACAATAGAATAAAATGTAAACCACTGAGTGAATAGTCTAACTAGAAAATGCTGCCTATTTAAAATTATGATTTTATAAAATATGCAAAGTGAAAATGATGTCAAGTAACCTCATTATTTATCTGTGAAATTTGTAGTAGAAACTCAAATATACGTACTAGATATACATAATCATTTTAATTGATACTTACAAGTCAGTGTATGCTGGTTTATTTGTTTTCCCAGTATTTATTGTTATCCTGACGTGAGTGTCCTTTTTCTCATGTCAAGTGTACTTTGCAGAAATATACTTGATGTGCTGAGGAGACAATGTGTATTTTCTATGGAGCTCTTGAGGTTAAAACTCTGAAATGTGTTTTTCTAAAAAAGTATTTGAGCTTTAACATCAGCAAGAAGATTGAATTTAAAATACAAGAATATCAGATGGTTTGTGGGTAGTGTTTACAGAGAGCATTTTTAAATATCAGCATCTAGACTTTCTATGAAGAAGATAGACAAAAATGAGGGTGACAGTGTCTCACTTTGTAACCTTTGAAAAATACTGCCTGGCTCTTAAATATGCATGTTAATTTCAGAAATTTTAGCTTACAGAACTACCTTTTTGTAGATAGAAATAATAGCACATTCTGTAGAGGTTAAGAGTAAATCCAATTAATAATGCCCATATATACATTTCTCAATTCAACCATAATAATTCAACATATAACCTCTTTTACTTTTTAGGTGATATATAATTTTGCAAAAATATTCTGATTAGTAACAAAAACTATTATGCCAGACAAAAGGTAAAATTTTATTTCAATGAGATCAAAAAAATATCTCCAGTGTGACATTTCTCTTGTTTCTCTGTTTCTTGCCATTACCTATAGGATAGCTTCAATATTACTAGCATGAATGAATCTGGCATATAAAGGAGACAGAAGAAGCACTGACAAATCAGATTTGTTAAGGGTGGATGAATAGACATGTTAATTAATCAATGAATGAAACCCATTCATGTTAATATTGAAATATGTAGAGAAATTTTACTCAAACAACATGGCTGCTCTGGCAAGAGATCACATCCAACGACTATCTACATCTGTGTGATCTGACTGGAATGGAGACATATCTTTAATTCCCTTGGCTGGAATAAAGGCACAACCTAGTACATACCTTTAATGCAAAATTATTTTGTAGATGGAAGCAACCATGTTTGAAGGTGACGTCTGATTGAGTGGCAGAAAGAAGTGATGAATCAGAGAAAGACATGACAAGATGAGCCAGGTAGGAAACATCCAACTTTCACAATGACATCCCAAGAAAGGGACCCTATTTAAGAGCAGGACAGGAAAGAGAGTCATTCAGTTCATAAGTCAGTTCAGTTGAGTGGAATTTACTTTGGTGCACTTAGTTGGGTGTCAGGGCAGTGAATGCAGTGTAGTGCAGTGGAGTTGAATTTGTGAGTTCATGCAGTTCAGTGTTGATCAATTCAGAGAGGAGTTTGAGAAGAACAGCTGAATTGAAAAGTTAAGTTTATCTAAAATGTCTGATCCTACTCAGCAGCAAACTTCTAAGAGAACAATTACACCTGGTGAATAATTTATTCAGTAATAGATTTGTAGACATACCTAAGGTGTAGATGGAATATAAAGCTTGAGCATTCCTCAAGTTCTATCACATTTTCTATATTACTGTGTCTCATAACAGACATTATCTGAAGATCTTTTGATAACTTTCCACACTATTTTATAATAGAAGCACTGTATTTTTCTTTAAATTCCATATCTTTCTCTTCAGCCATACACCAGCATATGAAATTTTCTCAGATTGAGTAAAGCCTTACTTACAAAAATCTATGTATAGTACATATATTGGAATGTAGAAAATGAAACAACTATAAATCAAACATCCGTTATATTTAACTTCTACTCTGTTTTATTCTAAGATTTACTCATAAAATTGTTTTTGGAAGAAATAACTTTAAATATTAATCAAATTTGCAAGTTTATATACATAAGTCAAAATGTGAACTTATTATCTTGACATCTCAATAATTCAGTCTGTCTAGCAACTTTCTTTTCACCATTCTACTTATTTATTTTTCTATACATGTGTGATTTGGGGGGTGGTACATATCTACTGCTTAATATATACATATAGGGTAGAGGGCAACTAGTGGATTTGGCTCTCTGTATCCATTATATTAAGTTCCAGGAAACAAATTCAGGTTGGTTGTCAAGCTTCTAAGCTTCTAAGTATGTGTATGATCCACTTACCTTCCCCTCTAGTAATCTCTCTCTCTCTCTCTCTCTCTCTCTCTCTCTCCTTCTCTGCTCCTCTCCTTCTTCCCTATCTTGTTGTGTGTATGTGTGTGTGTGTGTGTGTGTGTATGTGTGTGTATGTATGTGTGTGTGTATGTTTGTTTGTGTATGTGGGCATGTGTATATTAATGTCTCTGTTTGTCTCTGGGTGATATGTTTATTTGTGTTTGTGCTTAGGGAGGCCAGATGTTTATGTCAAGTGGGTTTGTGTTTGAGTTCCATATCATTCTTGAGATAAGGTCTTTTGCTGATTATGGACCTCACTAATTTGGAGATATAGGCTGACCAGTAGGCAACAAGAATTCTCCGATCTGCTTGGCTGTTATGAAAGTACAAATATCCTACTATGCTCTGGTTTTATGTGGGTCCTAAAAACTGAAGTTACACTTTCGTATTTGCTTGGTAAACAATCATCAACTAAAAAAAACTCCCAAATACTTTATCTAATAACATTTTGTCTAATAAAATATATCATATCCTCATGTATTATAGCTACAATAAACAAAAATCACTTAAACTAACAGGGAGTTGTCTCTTCTCTTGTTTTCTTCATTATCTGAAAACTTAGACTATGACTTTAACTTTTTAAAAAAATCTTTCCTGTATAATAGAGTGCCTGAACTTTTCAAGGCAATCAGTAAAAAATGATTAACACCTGTATATTATTTTATTGAGTACAAGAAATAAACAACTTCTTTCCCTCTCTATCTCATTAGAGATAGTTGATGGTATATCTGATATAATGCATTAAAAATATCTAAAATAAGAAGGTTTTCTCTTCCCAGGGGCAAAATTCATAGACTAAATGCATGAGACTTTCCACTATTGGGTCAATACATTTCTATTATCTTGGAAAGCATACACATGTTCACTCAGTATTCTCCATTACCAATTAGCTTTGTGGTTTTTAAGTTTTTATTATGGTTGTATAGTCCAGCTTTTGTAAGATAAGTAAAAACGTCTAACAAATTGAAGTCTGAAACAAAAGACAAAAATGACGAGGTCTGGATGTACAAGTGTTTTATTTGTATCAATGGTTGCACATACAAATGTAAGAGTTGCAATATTTTGTTCTCAAAAACATCTCTAGTGGTTATCACATTTCTTTTATTTAGTACTTCCACAGTTGCAGTTCAAGGAGAATCACTCAAGTCATTGGGTCCATATCTATTGTTCTCATCTTGAAGGCAATATATGAGCAGTTTGCAGTAGGTTTGTTGTACTATCCAGTCATTTTTCTCCAACAGAATCTTATGAATATCTTCTATAATTGATAGGCCTGAATTTATACAGTATCGTAATGTGATACCTAAGAAAAAATAGAAAATGTGATATATAATTTCTGGTATAATAGAATATAGACATTATTAGATAGATACCAGTGAAGACAAGCATGCATGATTAACACCTGCATATCTGGTATACAAGAATCTTCATATTATTCATCAGTAATTTGATTAGTGAATAAATGATTCCATAAAGATGCTGATACAACATGTATTCAATTTAAAAATACAGCAAAGCTATTTTTTATTTGCTCATCAAAAACTAAAATTGTTTGATAGGTTTCATGTTGCTGGAAGTAGTGATACAGGCAACTGTAGATGAGGTAGGAAGGAGTCAGCAATAGATTTTACCCACATCAAACCTTGCAAACTACAATTACAACTCTCCAGGCAAGAGGCATTCACTAATGTAAGAGTAACTTGGCTATTATAAAATAACCAATTGTTTTTTGATGGATTTGAGGCCTACTCTTAAGAAGAAGGTCTTTCCCGGAATATGCTGTAGTTATAATAATTTTGTGCACTAGATTCTCCTTGGTTATTCAAATGCTGCTTTCTCTGCCCTCATATCTTGTTTCAATGAGGACATAGCATTGTAATGCTTAGGTATAAATCTCCTGACTCAAGTTCATATAAATTATTCTTACCATTTATTTTCTGCCTTGTCAATGACTGCTGGGCAGAACAGAAAAGAATGGCACAGAAACTTCTGCCATCTAGGAGAAACAGAGAGGGTGGAGATTGAGATGGACCATGAGAAAGAGAAATTTGGAGAAGACAGCCTGAAAATAAATATCTGAAGCAGAGAGAGCTAGAACAATGTTAAATTGCAAATATTACATGGCTCAGGCTGAGAGGTAACAAGATTACCATAGGGGGTTAAAGATAGATCATTGAATGGCCCAAGTATTTAGGTGCAGCTTGATATAAATCTTGGTTTCTTTGTGTGGTTATTGGGACTAGAAAAGGTAAAGAAACCACCATTTGATTATTTCACTGTTTACATGTATATTAAAATAATTCTGCTTACTACAAGGAACCTGGCAAAATGCCTGTGGCTAGAGAGTTAATGGAACCAGAGATAAACCTAATGCTATTGTTTTTCCATATAGACATGTCCAACTTTCTCCTAAATATTTATGTTTATATGTATAGAAGAGTGTTACTCTCAGGTTTAGTCAAAGAAACTTCTCTTTGAAGTGCATAATTGTTAATAAAAAATAAATAAAAAAAAACAACAAAAAAAAACCCTCACACTTGTCCAAATGGTGAATACTCATCCTTAATAGGAAACACATTTCAATCTCTCAAAAGTTCAATAAGTATTTTATATAAGAGAATATAAAAAATGTAAATAGGCTGACAAAGTATAAGAGGGCAAAAATAAATAAATAAATAGAAGTCTTATTGGCATGGCATGTTTTCCCAAACCTGTAAAAAGCTAGATTTCTGCACAGATCCTGCAAAATACTGAGCCAATGAACATTCAGTCACAAATAGGAAATGATTCAGGCAGCTTAACCCCATACATAGGAACTATTGACAGTCTTGCGAGGTCTAAGGAAATTCCATCTATGTAGCCATTGACACATTACTCATGCTCTATTACACAGATTCATATGAGTGTCTCTGTCTAAACCCAGCGGGCCACAAGGGTAATACAAAACCAAAGCAGAAAGACATGACAGTGGGATGGGGACTTGGATGGGGGAGAGGTGTAGGTTCAGATAGAGGGAGATGAGAAGCTAGGGGAAACTATGTTGACCAGAATATAGTATAAGCAAGTATACAATTGTCAAATAACAAATTAATTTTGAAATAATATTAAAAATAGCAATAGGACAAACTGATAAAATAAAATTAAATGCTAAAGAATATGTTAAAAGATTCCTTATCTTTTTAAGAAAACAATAGAGGAGAACTCTGATATAACATGTTCACAAAACCCATACTGGCCGAATGAGATAAACAGAATAGAAAACAGTGTGCAAGGACTATATGACATTGTCGTTAACTATTAATAAGAAGCCATCATGTCCAGAGACATTTTTTCTGCAGATAGAAACTTGTGTTTTATTTATCCAATAACATTATCTGTAACTGTTCTGAGAAGGAGGGTTAGTATTCCTTCAAGTACATTCAATCTGCCTGTAGTATAAGCAGAAGCAAATTGAAGGTATAGATCACAGAATCTTAGTCTTGTTTGGGAGCTCAGAAATAATTTAGTTTGCATAGATGAGGACCTTTAGGTCCAGAGCTATTAAATGATTTACATAAATTCACATAATTGCTCAGTGACAGACCTGGGAATAGAATCATTGTCATCTTACATAAAATGTGGAGCGCCTTCTCTGCTCCCTCTCCCAATGATGAGTAAAAAAGCAAAGACTAGCATACCAGCATGACCTTGCTACCTTCCAAGCCGCTGTGTTAAATATAACATGGTTATAGAAATGCTGCTTCAAATAGTGATCAAGAGGCTTTTACACCTTTAGCATTTGAAATTTTAGGAGTTACCTAAACTTTTTTAGTAAAGAGAAACATGAAGAAACACTGGCAACTGTTCTGAGTTCCTTAGATATCAAGGAGAGAAATTCTTAAGTGAAAAAGATGAATTTTGAGTTTTACTATCTTATTCTATAAGTAATAGGAAGAAAGAGAGTGCACAGTCAATTTAGTCGTGTATGCTTTATTAGATAGCAAGAAATATAGATGGATGTAGTCATGAGTTGTAATCACAAATACCTTGTAATTATTTAAGGTAACTCCAGAAAGTTCACAAGAGGCCTTTTAACAGCTATAACTCTTATCATTTATTGTCAAAGTCATTGAAGAAACCTTGGAAGGGACATAGCCTCTAGCTTCACTGCAAGGGATAGAACTAAGTAGCTAGCTGTGTGACTGACCCATAAGTCTTTATGAGGTGCTTAAGGGGCTCACCTAGTAGTTAATGGAATGAATCCTTGGGCTTTGTTTCATTGGAATCAGTGCTAACTCATCAATAGAAAACCCACTTATATCTGAAGAGCTGGGGTTTTTTTCTGAAGATTTATCTAGAATATCATTCGCAGCAAATTGCATCTCAGTCCTCACCTTCTAATTTATGTTGTGATTATGATGGAGAAAGGAAAATATTGCTAAAAATCAGTCTCTGTGATGAACTGTGATTCATTTTTTTTTCACACTAGAAGAAAACCTCTTCTACTCGTCTCAGTGCACTTGAGACAGTGTTTGTTAGCATTCTCTAATGTGAAAATATGGCAACAGATGTTAAGATAGGAAGGTTGGTTCTCCCATTTCTGGGACAAGGATAGAAATCTAGTACAATAGAAACTCCACGGAATCTATAAGAGTAACCCAAGCAATGACTCCTACGTTCCTAGTAGTGGAAGACAGGCAGCCTAAATGCCCCATACTCTGCAATTAGGCAAGATTTCTAGTGGATGAACTGGGATACCAACCCAGCAACAAAACTTTCGACCTAAAGTTTCCTCTCCCTGCAGAGTGTGCTGGAATCAGAGGCTAGCATAATTGTCATCAGAGAAATGAGAGAGACTTCATCCAGAAACCAATAGAAACAGATACAGCATCCCACAGCCAAATATTAGGCTGAGGTGGAGAGACCTGTGAAGAATGGGGAGGAAGATCTGAGTAACCAAAGGGGTAAAGGTCACTACAAGGATACAGTTCACAGAATCCAGTGACTGTAACTCATTGATGCTCGCAGAGATCAGGAAGTCTGTAGGTTTCTGATCTACGTGCCCTGCATATGTGCAATGGCTGACTGGCTTCATATTCTGGTGGGATTCCTAACAGAGGGACAGGGGCTATCTCTGATTCTTTTGCAGGTTTGTGGGAACCTATCTGTCCTACTGGGCAGTTTCATCCAGCCTTGATGTGATTTTATGTACCTGGATTTATTATAGCTTGTCATTCTGTGTTAGATTGATGTTCCACTAGGCCTGCATTTCAAAAAGGAGGCAGAGAGAAAGGTGGATCTGGAAGATGAGGGAGATGGTAGGAAAAGACTGGAGGAGGTGGGGGGGTGACTGCAGTTGAGGTATAGCATATGAGAGAATAAGAAAAATTAAAGAAAAACAAGTTGGAGAGATCTTTCCCAAAATATTCATATGCTTACTTTGTTGAACATTTAAATCTGAAACAAATTCAACTCAATGTATTTTGATATTTGTTATAAATATTAATACATATTGGATATGTATGTTATATGAAAAATTCTAAGAAGGACTGAAGCATCCACTCTTTGGTCTTTTAACTTCTTGGGCTTCATGTGGTCTGTGGATTGTATCTTGGGTATTCTGAGCTTTTAAGCTAATATGCATTTATCAGTGAGAGTACATACCATGTGTCTTCTTTTGTGATTGGGTTACCTCACTCAGGATGATATTTCTAGTTCAATCCACTTGCCTAAGAATATCATGCAATCATTGTTTTTAATAGCTGAGTAGTACTGCATTGTGTAAAGTACATTTGCATGGAGTACATTTTCTGTATCCACTCCTCTGTTGAAGGACATCTGGGTTCTTTCCAGCTTCTGGCTATTATAAATACGGCTGCTATGAACATAGTGGAACATGTGTCCTTGTTATATTTTGGAGCATCTTTAGGGTATATGCCTAAGAGTATTATGTCCATTTTTCTAAGTAACACCCAGATTGATTTCCAGAGTGGTTGTACCAGCTTGAAATCCCAACAACAATTGAGGAGTGTTCCTCTTTCTCCACATTCTTATCAGCATCTGTTGTCACCTTAATTTTTGATCTTAGCCATTCTGATTGGTGTGAGGTCTAATCTCAGGGTTATTTTGCTTCACATTTCCCTGATGATTAAGTATGTTGAACATATCTTTAGGTGCTTCTTGGCCATTTGATATTCTTCAGTTGAGAATTCTTTTTTAGCTTTGTCTCCCATTTCTTAATAGGGTTATTTGATTCTCTGTGCTGGCATTTATGTTCTCTTAGGGTCTAAATGACATCTGTCCAGGATCTTCTAGTTTTCCTAATCTCTGTTGAAAATTCTGGTGTAATTATGATGTCTGCTTTTATATGTTATATTGCCCTTCTTTCATTACTGCTTGTAATATTCTTTCTTTGTTTTGTGCATTTGGTGTTTTGACTATTAAGTGTCTGGAGGAATTTGTTTTATGTCCAATCTATTTGGAGTTAAGTAAGATACTTGTATGTTCATTGGCATCTCCTTCTTTGTTAGGGAAGCTTTCTTCTATTATTTTATTGAAGAAATTTATTGGTCTTTTAACTTGGAAATCTTTGTTCTCTTGTATACCTATTATCATTTTGTTTGGTCTTCTCAACATGTCCTAATTTCCTGGGTATTTTGGATTAAGAGCTGGTTCTATTTTGCATTTTCTTTGATTGTTGTGGCAATGTTTTCTATGGTATCTTCTTCACCTGAAATTCTCTCTTCTATCTCTGGTATTCTGTTAGTGATGCTTGCATCTATGATTCTTGATCTCTTTCCTAGATTTTCTATCTCCCTTGTTGTCCTTTTGTGATTTCTTTATCATTTCTATTTCCATTTTTAGATCCTGGAGGTTTCGTCCAATTCCTTTTCCTGTTTGGTTGTTTTGTCCTATATTTATTTAAGGGAGTTTTTCACGTCTGACTTAAAGTGCTCTATCATCATCATGAAATAAAATTTTAACTCTGAATCTTGCTTTTCCGATGTGATAGGGTATTCATGACTTGTTGTCTTGGGAGAACTGTGTTCTGATGATGCCAAGTAGCCATAATTTCTGTTGCCTATGTTCTTTGCTTGTCTCTCACCACCTGGCTGTTTCCAGTGCCTGCCCTATCTGTCACTGACTGGAGCCTGTCCTTCTTGTGATCCTGGTTGTATCAGAACTTCTCAGTGTCCAGGTGTCTTTGTGATCCTGGGATCGTGGGATCCTGCGATCCTGGGATTCTGCATGTGTCAGAGCTCCTGAGAGTCAAGCTTTCTCTGGGTATTGCAAGAGTGGGTGGGGTGAGGCATGAGCCCAGAGTTTGCTCTGGGCACACATACAAGAGGAATGAACCTGTACCTCTAAGTGGGTGGGAGAGTTGTGTTTCCTTGGTTTCTACATGGGACCCAGTTATGCTGGGTGTTGGGGAAGATGTTGTGACCTTGAATGTGTCAGAGCTCCAGTGGTCCAGAGGTGCCCAATCTCCTTGGAATTAGAGCTTCCTCTGTGCTTCTGTGCTCCTGTGATCCTGTGATACTGAGTTTGCTAGAGCACCTGGGTGACAGGCTCCATCTGGGCATTGTAGGAAAGGGTATGGGACCAGTGCCCAATGTCTGTTTTGGGTACAAGTTTCAGCAACCCACTTCTTTTAGTGAAGCTCAACTTCCTAAAGTGTACACAATTTTCTAGAACAGCTCCAACAGCAGAGGACCTCTGTTCAAATTCATGACCCTCTTTGAGACATTTTATATTCAAATTGCATTGTAGTAGGTGAAATTGACAATGCACAGATGAAAGGTAAATGGACACATATTAATGTGCCAAGTAAAGAAAATTGTAAAATCAAAACAATAGCTTATTTACATGTCATCAAACATTAAAATTTAAAAGCTGTTGCAGAGGTTCCTACTACAGTCTATGACACTGGACACAAAATACACAGAACTACAGTAGATTTCCTACCTCTGAAATATACTTAGTGCACTGTATTTGTGTATTTTTATAACATTCCTATAAATTCTTTTTGTATATATTTCTACAAATGATAGTTATTATCTTAAGTAGTCACAGTGCATCTGTTTTTTTGCAATCAAAGAAGCAGATACAAAATAAGAGGATCCTTGTACATCTGAATTATTTGTAAGATGCTTCATTTATTGCTCTATCTATGCTTATATTTCAATGTCTTTTTCTTACAAATTTTCCTTCTTTTATGAACAAAATTATTACTATTCTTGCCACCTGTTCAGGGTACTGTCATACATATTTTCTTCTATATTTCCTCCAGAGAAGAATTCACACCAGTTCCTCACTAAACATTCTCACTTTTACTTTTTACAGTACTGTTCAATGAGACTGTTTTATGTGATGTACACAGTTTAATGTTTTATGAAACCTGTCATTTTTTGGTCACACTTCTGCAGTATTTGTAAATGTTGCCAACTGTGTAGTGTGGAGATTGTTTCTTCTCTGACTTTTTTATAGTTGTGCTTTTTTTCATTTATACTTGACTTATTTTTCTGTACACCTTTTAGGTATATATATATCCAAATTTACTGTCTTTGTATAACATTTGCTGACAATGTTTGCTAAATTTCATTTTGCTCTGGTCATTTCTTACTGGTAATAGGGGCAATACATTTTGCATGTTACACTTTGGATGTAACTTCATTGTTCTGTTGGGTCTGGCCATTCATCTACATAAAGCAGTTCTTGTTTTTATTATTGTCTTTCTACCTAGTACAATTGACTTTTCTAAAACACCAAAGATCTGTCTGCCACTGGTGATGTATTTCTTCGTTCTGTATATTGCCCTCTTTCTACTTCTTGTGCCGGGTAAAATATTTACATCTTTACATTGCCAAGGATAGGAATCATTGTGGGATAGTTTAATAATTCATTATTTCTTACTCGTTGTTTTATAATTTGCTACTTATATTCCAAAGAATTGTTCATGTCTAATACTTCTTTAAGCATATAGAGTCAATTATCTATTCATAAGTTTCAGGCAATCAAACCAGGTTGTGAGTTAGAGGTTGGATGTGTTAGACACATATTAAAATATAAAACATAATCTAAAACCCAAAATGCTCTGAATACCACCCTGAAGTTAGAAGTAAAAGTGGAAATTTTCACAACTGACCTTTTATGAGAAGTAGCTATCCATATGAAAATCTCCTGAAAATAGCATACAAAATAACTTTGATGTATTCATCAAATATGATTATTTTGTTTAAAATTTTATGAAATTCTCAAGATATTATATTATGCATTAAAACATTAAACAATGTAAATAATACTTACCCAAAGACATCTTTCTTGTTCTTAGTATTTCAGATTTGTTGATAACCTAAGATGATCTATCAAGAATATGCAAAGATTCATAACCACTCTACATGCTTACCACACTGTAAACTTCTATGGTCACTCAAACAGTCTCACATAGTATCATATTTTCCTTAATTGTTCATGTAAAGAAAATAAAAAAAATAGCTAATCTTTGATGCTTTCCAGAAGACCAAGTATGAGTAACTACCAGGACAGAGATTTAAACATATTTTGGCTTAATAAATTATGTTTATCAATTCCTAGAATTAACAGCTTTTAGACTCCATATGAAGTCTAGTATTTGTTCAGATTGTGATATGGAATGGTAACAGTTGCTCCGATGACCTTCCAGCAACTGTGATTACCAGAAGAAAACCTGTAGAACACTAAACTGACTTTCTATCATAGTGAGGAAAAGGCTCACAAAATCCAAACAAATGTTTTTCAAGATTTAGACAGATATCAATAACTAAATAAAACATAACACAAGGCTCCTGTACTTCTCTAGATTTATAGGTTGTTTCAGGTAAGTAGGTCCAATTGCCATTTCCTCTGTAAGAATATACAGACAATTAACATTTCTTGGGGTAAAAAACAAACATTTTCTTTTCAGAACTGGTTGTAAGGGTGACCTTGTTCACCCTTAATGGAAATAATTTCACCTGGCCAGGCTTGAGTGGAGTCAGTTCTTGTATTATTTCTTCTACATTTTCATTAGGAAATAGTTGCTAAGTTCTCTACAAAAAGTTCAAGCAGCAAATTTTCTTTTTCTTTCTTTTATTTTTCATTGGTTATTTTATTTATTTATGCGTCAAATGTCATATGCCTTCCCAGTTTCCCCTCCACAAGTCCCTTATAACTTCCTTCTTCCCTCTGCCGCTATGAGGGTGGATCCCTCTGCCTACCCACTTCTGCCTCAGTAATGGAGTTCCCTATCCTGGATCATCAAGCCTCCAGGACCAAAGGCTCCCCTCTCAGTGATGCCAGATAAGGTAATCCTATGCTAAATATCCACCTGTATATTTTCGTTAGTGGTTTAGTCCCTGGGAATTTTGGGGGTCTGGTTGGTTGATATTGTTTGTCTATGAGGTCACAAACCCCTTCAGCTCCTATAGTCCTTGCCCTAACTTCCCCATTGGATCCCTGCCCTCAGTCCAGTGTTTGACTGTGTACATCCGCGTCCGTATTGGTCAGGCTCTAGCAGAGTCTCCGAGGTGACAGTTACATCGGGCTCCTGTTAGTAAGCCCTTCTTGGCATCAACACTAGTGAATGAGTTTGGTGTCAGTGATGAGATGGATTCCTAGGAGGGGCAATCTCTGGATGGCCTTTCCTTCAATTTCTATTCTAATCTTTGTCCCTGCGTTTCCTTTTGACAGGAGGAATTCTGGATTAATATTTTGAGGTGAATGGGGGGGCCCACCCCTCAACTGTGGGTCATGCCTATCCACTGGATATGGTTTCTACAGGTTCTATCTCCCCTTTGTTGAGAATTTTGGCTAAAGTCCTCACTGTTGGGACCTGAGGAACCTCTTGGATCCCTGGCATCTGGGACTTTCTAGTGACACAAGCAGTTCACCCTCCCCAAAGTGTTACACACCTACTTTCAAATTCCTGACCTTGTAGCCTCCCATCTCCTCTCATAATCTGAACTGACTTACCCTTCTTGAAACCTCCCTTTCCTCCTCCTCCCATATGGCTCTCTCCCTCAAATTACAGAGATTATTCTCGTTCCCTAATGAGTAGTACAGCAGCATGCACACTTTGGGTGTGATCTTCTTTCTTGATGCCATATGGTCTGTGAGTTGTATTATAGGTATTCTAACATTGTTTTTTGGATAATAACCACTTATCAGTAGTACATGGTTCATGTGTATTCTTTTATGGCTGAGTTACCTACCTACAGGATATTTGAAGTTCATGGTTTCTAACATCTAAGTAGTATTCCATTGTGTAATATACACATTTCTGTATCCATTCCTCTGTTGAGAGAAATCTGGATTGTTTCAGCTTCTGGCTATTATAATTGAGGCGGCTATGAACATAGTGGACATGTGTCTTTGCTATATGTTGTAGCATCTTTTTTGGGTATATGCCCAGGAGTTGTTTAGTTGGGTCCTCTATTGATAGGATTATTTTCAATTTTCTGAGGAATTTCAGACAGCTTTCAGGAGTGGTTGTACCAGCTCAAAATCCTACTAGCAATGGAGGACATTCCTTCTCTTGACATCCTCACCAGCCTGCTGTCACCCAACTTGGTACCACTGATTTTGAGGGAACTCAGGGATGTTATGATTTACATTCTTGATGACAAAGAATGCCATTCGGGAACTTCTCATTTTGGTTTCCCATTTTTAATAGGGTTAGGGAGTCTAACGTCTGTAATTCTTCATATATTTTGGATATTAGCCCTCTATCGTATGTAGGATTTGTAATGATCTTTTCCCAATCTAATAGTTGCTATTTTGTACTATTGACAGTCTTTTACCTTACAGAAGATTGTCAATTTTATGAGGTCTCATTTGTCAATTATTGAACTTAAAGCATAAGCAATTGGTGTTCTGTTCAGGAAAATTTTCCATGTGACAATGTGTTTGAAGTTCTTTCCAATTTTTCTTCTATTTGATTCAACAAATCTGGTTTTATATGGAGGTCTTTGATCTACTTCGACTTGAAATTTGTACAAGGAGATAAGAATGTGTCAATTTGTATTCTTCTACATGCTGACCACCAGTTGAACCAGCACCATTTGTTAAAAATGGTGTCTTTTTTCCCTTGGCTCCTTTTTCAAAGATCAGGTGACAATAGATATGTAGTTCATTTCTAGGTCTTCAATTATATTCCATTGATTTACCTGTCTTTCTCTATACCAATACCTGTGATTTTTTATCACTATTGCTCTGGAGTAACGAGATCAAAGATGTTTATTCCTCAGTAAAGTTCTTTTTATTGCTGAGAATTGTTTTAGATATCCAAGATTTTTGTTATTCAAGATAAATTTGATAATAGCTCCCACTGTCTGTGAAGAATTAATAGAATTTTGAAGGGATTGCATTGAATCTATACATTGCTTTAAGTAAGATGACCATTTTACTAGGTTAATCCATTTTGATCCATAAGCATGAGGGATCATTTCCATCATGAGATCTTCAATTTCTTTCTTCAGAGACTTGAAGTTCTTGTCATACAGATCTTTCACTAGCTTGGTTAGAGTCAAACCGAGGTATTTTATATTGTTTGTGACTATTTTGAAGGGTATTGTTTCCCTAAGCTCCTCCTCAGCCTGTTTCTCCTTGGAGTAGAAGAAGGCTACTGATTTGTTTGAGTTAATATTGTATCCAGTCACTTTGCTCAATTTGTTTAACAGCTGTAGGGAGATCTCTCATTGCTTTTTGAGATCATATCATTCCAAACAGTGATATTTTGAATTATTCTTTTCCAATTTGGATCAATTTGATCTTCTCCTTTTCCCTAATTACTCTGGCTAGAAGTTCAAATATTATATTGATGAATGGGTGGAATTGAGTCCATTGATATTGAGAGATATTACGGGACCATTGATTGTTGCTTCAGTTATTTATTTATTTTGTTTGTTTGTTTGTTTATTTATTGTTTTGAGGTTGAATTAGGGCTTGTGTGGTTCTTTATTTTGAGTTTTCGTAGAAAGTTAGTTTTTTTTTTTGCTTGGGTATAGTTTCCCTTCTTGTGCTGGAGCTTTAATTCTATTATCCTAACATTGGATAGGTTGAAAGATACTATTTAAATTTGGCTTTGTCATGGAATATCTTGGTTTCTCCTTCTATGGTAATTGAGAATTTTGCTGGATATAATACCCTGGGCTGGCATTTTTGTTCTCTTAGGGTCTGTATGACATCTCAAGGTTTTCTGGCATTTATAGTTTCTGTTGAGTAGTCTGGTGTAATTTGATGTGTCTCCCTTTATATGTTACTTGACTTTTCCTTACTATTTCAATATTCTTTTCTTTATTCTGTGTATTTGGTGTTGTAATTATTATGTGCTAGGGTGAGTTTCTTTGCTGGTCTCATCTTATTCGGTGTTCTGGAGGCTTCTTATTTTTATCACCATTTTCTTTTCTTTAGGTTTTGGATGTTTTTCTCTTCTATAATTTTGTTGAAGGTGTTAGCTAGCTAGCCCTTTGAGTTGGAGCATCTCAACTTTGCTTCTATACCTACCATTCTTAGGCTCAATCTTTTCATTGTGTTCTGTATTTTCTTGAATTTTTGAGATGTAGCTTTTTCCTTTCTCTTTCTTTTCTTTTACTAATAATATTCTAGGTATCTTCTATGCCTGACATGCTCTCTTCTATTTCTTGTATTCTGTTGGTGATGCTTGCTTTGTGACTCCTCTCTTTCAGGTTTTAAATCTCGGGTTGTCTCCTTTGTTCTTTCCTTAACGTTCATTTTCTAATTTTAGATTTTCTAAATTCCTGTTTGATTGTCTTTCCTGTATTTCTTTAAGAGATTTATTTGTTTCCTCTTTAAGGGATTTTGCTTGTTTACCTGTGTTCTATATTTCTTTAAGTGAGTTATTTATGTCCTTCCTATATTTCTCATTCATTCATAAGATGTGATTTTTGGTCAGAATCTTTTTACTTTTTCAGTGTGTTAGGTATTGGTGAGGGGAGAGCTGGGTTCTGCTGTTATAACATTGGTTTCTGTTGCTTATGTTCTTGTGCTTGCCTCTCACCTTGTGGTTATCTCTAGTGCTAAGCATGCCCTTGTTATCTCTGACTAAAAGCTTGTTTCTCCTCTGATCCTAGTTGTCAGAACTCCTCGAGTCCAGCTGTCCCTCTGATTCTATGATTCTATGATTCCCTGTCATCCTGAGATCATTTTGTATGTCAGAGTTTTCAGGAGGGGTCAGGGATGCAGACTCCTAAGTGTTATAGGAGTGTGTTGGGGCAAGAGCCCTGGGTCTACTGGCAACAGGTGTAGGTTGTTAGGAACCCATGCTTCTGGCACGGTGGGGTTTTAGTTACTTAATTCCTGTGGAGTGGGAGATACAAATTATACCAGGTGTTGAGAAGATGTTGTGGCTCAATTGTGATCTTGAGTATATCAGAGCTCAGTGATTTTGGTGTGTCTCACCTCCTGGAGTCAAGCTTACTATGTGATCCTGGGTTCTAGGGCATGTTAGGTACTTAGAGGTCGAGCTTCCTCTGGGTGTTGTAGGAGTGGGTGAAGAGCCAGTCCCCCAGATCTACTCCAGCTGCTGATTCAAACTGGAAGGAACCCATGTCTTTGGTTGGCTGGGGGTTCTTGTGTCCCTGGATCCCTGGGGTTACAGTTATTCTGGGTGGTGGGGCAGATGTTATGGCTTCACCTGTGATCCTGTGTACATTAGAGCACCTAGGGGTCGAGATTGAGAGACCATAGAGTATGGGGGTGGGTCAGGGAGAGAGAGAGAGAGAGAGAGAGAGAGAGAGAGAGAGAGAGAGAGAGAGAGAGAGAGATCAGAGAGAACCTGAAACAGGGCAGTCCTTTAATACTAATCCATGCTCAGTGGAGCCTAGAAGGAATGTTAACATTCCACATGCTACTTGATACTTTTGAGATGAACAAATAAATATGTTTATTTTATAGGACTCAACAGAGTGACTGAGTATAGGATTATGAAAGAAGATATATCATTAAACTGCCAAATGCAGTTATAAATATAGGGTCTTTCAGGATAAATTTTGAGCAAGTTAGAGAATCAAGGAAGTTTATGATATAATTTTAAATTAAGGCCTGAGATATGGGGGAAGGAGTTGTACTGACAGAAGTCACAGACTCTAAAGGCTAAAGAATATAAAATTCCTCTGTCTAATCACATGCTGGGATAGATCACACAGCTATTTTTCCTCTGTTAAGTTGTTAGATCCTAAATTGATAGAATGGTGTCCATCCAATTGGTTAAGGATTCTTCATGGGTCTACAGTTTAGAATGGCGCTCTCTTCCAGAAATATCCACATACACATACACAGAGATAATGTTTTACCAGCTGTGTGAGTATCCCATAACTCTATCAAGTTGACATCATAGATTAACCATTACAGATATTTTCATTGCCTCTTAATCACTGGCTGTGAAATAGCTGATAATTAACCATCTAAAAATAGTGTACAAAATCCCTGAGGGCATAAAATGTCTGTTTTTATCTCACTGTTATCTCCTTTGTGACAACACAGCTATTTGGTACACACTATAAATTAAATATTTGTATATTAAATAAAGGACAAAAAATGAAAGAATTCTGTCATACTATCAGAGTATCTAAGTTTAAACTTCTCAGACATAAGAGAGAGCACCTTACATTTTTTATGTCAATGTTACTTCTGTTTAGGCAGCAACTGTGTCAGGGATAAAATGAGGAAGTCAATATATTTAATCCTTTTCATTCTGGGCTGCAAAATATTGTTTGGATTTATGTGGAATTATTCATGAGGCAATTTATATACAAAGTAAGATAAGAACAAGCAGAAGATTTCTATCCTAGGCTTTTATAGGATTTTTCAAAGACTGAATATCAATGCTGTTGCAATATAAATGAATTACTATTCAGATTAAAGGAATTCACAAAGAACAAAAAATTTCAAAATATACTCAGATTTGTGATAATATCTGTCTTAGTTGTAGGTCAGTCAGTAGAGAATACAGAAAAAAGGGGTATCCATATAATAGTTGGCTATTATTTATCTCTATTTATATTTCCTTTATAATTATTTTTATGTTGCTATATAACTAACAAATAGCACTGTAAATTAACTTTCATTTTAGCCTAGAAAATACTATCCATTACCTTTCTTTTTTGTATAGAGTAAAATAAGCCATGAAAGGAAGCATTAGGTGATTTAGCAAAGGCTAGAAGCTTATCCACATAAAGAAAACTCCAGGAAGAATTTTGTTCTACAAAGATGTAGTTGTGCAACAATGAAATTGTCAGGATCATCATTGGTATTATCCGTGAAAATAAACATCAGTGAATATATAGCCTCACAAAAGTCCAGCTAAAAGTAAAGATATGGAAATGGCTAACATAGAGATGTACATTACACCTGATACATGAAAAATGGGGACAGAAAATTGGACTTCTATTTTATTGAGCAGAATCTGAATTCTATTATAAGCTCATGACAAAAAGCTATGACATATTTTAAAGGTACACTTAAGATGCTTTTATAACTGTTTACTTTGTGAGAGTACAATATTTAGAACAACCAAAAATTTGTTGTTCTGTATAGCCTTAAGAAAATTTTAAAACAAGTGAACTATGTTTCAAAGTATATACAATTATGTTTTGTTATTCATATATTTTGTAAACTAATTTTACAAGGCAAGCAATTTAGCATGTCTATTATGCTTATTGCATTAATTATTAGGTAAATGACATGAATTGATTTTTATGAATATACAGTATACATCCAAATACAGTATACATCTAAATACATAAGAGTATGGTAAATCTATCTCCATAGAAAATTTTTAATATATAATACATTATTAATGTTGTACCGGCAATTTATATGATCCCTAGATTTATTCATCCTTCAAAACTGAAATTTTTACCTTTACTTACATCTTCTATACTATCTCAAACTTTAGAAATTACTACTCTTTTATTAATTTTCAACTGTATACTTCAATTGCAAGAAAATTCATATTTATCATTTGAATTTTTATTTTTCTGCCTTTCTTTTAATATGACCCCAATAAGCTTTATCAATGTTTTAGAAATGGCTGACTCTTATTATTATGCAAGGTGAATAGTCTAATGTAATTATGTTTATGTCTATTTTATACAAAATTTGATAGAATCTCTGTCCCTGAAGATGATTTGTGCATTAATTATGAGATGACTTGATTTCTATGATTATATACTACACATCAAAGTACAGATACCTATACCAACTGCTGATGTTTCCTATATATTTTTACTTAGAATAAAGAATATTGGATCATCTCTTATTTCTTTATCAGTGTATTGAAAAATTCTACAATCCTGTTCAGAATAAATACTAGCTCCATAAATTTTGCATAGATTTCCACAAAAAAGAACCCCACTTCTATTTATTCTTGCTGAAATTTGTTATTTCTTATATTTTGAATAATAACAACATTGTCTTGTGTGAAGTGATTTCTCATTAGCTTTATTTTATACTTTATTTATATTTAAAGTATAAAGTATACTTTATACTTTATTGTGTAGCTTTGCCTATAGTCCTTGGCTTTTGATTAAGATATAAACAATATTGGGCATTACTGGGACTGGAGGGAAGACTGAATAGTTAAACATGCTTATTTATCTTCCCTAAGACCCACATTTTTGATTTCTAGCACCTATATTGTGTGTCTCTCATGCACTAAAAAGCTGACAGTTCAGGGGATCTGATGATCTCAAATACATGCCTAAGATACTCAGACATGTGTAGCATAAACAAATAGACATACAAATATACAAATTAAAAATATAATTTTAAATCTTAAAAGAAATAAGAGTTACGGATCAAGGAATAGGGATCATAGTTTCCAGTAAAAGGATTATCAGACAAAATTGAACAAAACCTTAAAAAAAAAAAACCTGATATTCAGTGATGCGATAGACTATTAAATGAAACATATCCCCCTGCATTATATAATAAATTGAAACCCCAAAGAAACATTCAATCTCTGAAGTTTGTATCTGTAATTAAAATGAGAATACAGTTGCAGTAGGAACGAACCCCACTATCATACTAACAGTGGCTAAAGTCCAAATGAAGGAATTATTAAACAGAAACATTATTTCATTGGACTCCAAGGTGGAAAAATATGAGTGTATTACTTACTTTTTTATCACTGTGATCAAATGCCATTATCAAGTTACCTTATATAAGGAAAAGTTGACTTAGCTTATGGTTCTAGTGTTATAATAGTCTATCACCATGAAGCTGGGAAAGCATGAGAATAAGTATTTATGGACCCACAAGCAGCAAGCCGTGAACTTATTTACATATTTTTATTTCTTATTTTATCTAATTGAACATAGATATTTTTCATACAATATATTCTCCTTCTGATTTTCCTTCTCACAACTACCCTGTGATCCTTTCTTCCTCCCTTTCCATCTGAATCTATACCCTTTCTATATATTATTAGACAACTAAAGAATAATAATAAAATAAAATAAGACAAAAATACAGAATAAAACAAAATAACAAAAAGTGTCAAAGAGAAAGCACATGAAATACATATACACACAGAGACACACTAATTTTGTACACATGGGAATTCCATAAAAGCACAAAACTGAAACTATAAGGCATATGCAAATGACCTGTAAAGTCTAAACATATGCCCTGAAAGACATGTGACTAAGAACCTCCAAAGATGCCATTTTTGTTGGTGTGCTGGTCTTTTCCTGCTATGCATGGGGCTTTTCCTTGAGAGTGCTTTGTATCATCACCAGTCAGACTCCCTTCTAGAAAACTAGTTTTTCAATTGTTGGTGTGTATCAATTAGATATAGATTTTGAGTTAGGGGTGAAAGGTTGTGTCTACTTCGCCTTACAGACCTTGGAGCCCGTTTGGCCCACACCTATACAGGCCCTGTGCATACTGCCATAGACTCTGTACTTTCATATGTTTATCAGTCATACAGTATTAAAAAGATATTATTGCTTTTTGTGTCCTCAATATTCGCTGGCTCTTAATATCTTTCTGTCTCCTTTCTGCAGCATTTGCTGAGCTCTAAGAGCAGGGATTTGATAGAGACATCTCATTTAGGACTTAGTGTTCCAAGGTCTCTTACTTGGAATATATTTTGTCTGTGGGTTGCTGTATTTATATTTGTTCCTAGCTACTGAAGGTGGGAGCTTCTCTGATGGTAGTTAAACCAGTCACTGATCTACAAATGTAGCAGGGTGTTATTACAAGCCATATTAGGGCTATGTTCCTGTAGCAGAAGAGTATTTTTGTTTTCCCCAAGGTACTTAGACTATCTAGTCTCCTACCAGGGCAGTGTCAAGGTAGGATTTGACCTCATGGGTTAGGATTTAAATCTAATCAAATATTGGTTGGTTAGTCCTACAATTTTTATGAAAGTATTGAACTAGCATATCTTGTAGGCAGATTATCATTGTAGATCAAACAGTTAATTAAGTGTGTTTCTGTTTACCATTCTCTTTTGGTAGCATGCAGAACACACTCTAGTACTACGAACACTAGTTTGTTGGGGTAAAGGCATTTGGTAGGTACCAGCTTGACTTTTCTATGTTCAAAGACTTGTGTTGGTGTTATCTTCAGCAATATAGCTTTACCATTAGTTTAAGGAGAGATATTAATAGCTTTAGCAATAGGTTAGGTTGTTTGGAGGCTCCTATGGGGTCCCTTTGGCCAACAAGTCAGCTAGATATAGCCCATTCTTGATACTTGAAGTTTAATTTTGTGTCAAGACATGTCCAATTTAAGCATTTATCATTATTTGGCAATTTCATTTATATTGCCTTCATATATGTTTACATTTTAGAAAGTTTATACTGTATTAGGTTTCTAAATGGTCCTTTAAAATGGCCCTTAGTTTTAATTGTCCTTCCTTGATTTCTTTTGTTAGAGCCTCTTCCTTCCCCTTCTCCATTAGATCTTCCCATTTCTACTTACTCCAACTGATACATATCCCTAACTATTCCATTTCCTGTCCTTGTGGCCATTCATTCACCCCACATTTTCTATTACTCTATATCTTATCTCGGTGTTTTAATAGATTACAGGCTGCTTATTAAATAATTGATAGCTAAAATCCACATATAAGCAAATACACATCATATATCTCATTCTCAACCTAAATCAGATGGCATATATTTTTTTTTCTAGCTCCATGAATTCACTTCTGAATTTCAGGCTTTCCTTATTTGTGGCTGAGTAATATTCCATTGTATGAATGCACTATATATTCTTTTTCCATTAATCCAATAGCAGACATCTAGGTTGAATCTAATTGCTGGCTATTATGAGTAGAGCAACAATGAACACAATTGAACAGTTGTTTCTATAGTAGGATAAACTATATTTTGGGTATATGCTCAAAAATAGTAAAGCTAGATCTTAAGGTATATCAATTCTCAGGTTGCTGAGGAACTGCCACCCTTCTTGCCACAGTGGCTGAAAAAGATTTTACTCTAATAATCAAAAGGTAAATGTTTTGTTTGTTCTGCATCTTCACCAATATGAGCTATCATTTGCTTTAGTGAACGTGGCTATTCTGAGTGGCATAAGGTAAAATCTCTAAGTAGTTTTCACTGGAATGCCCATGATTAATGATATTGACCATCTTTTTTGAGTGCTTCTCAAACATTTTTGTTCCCTCTTTTGAAGGTTTCCTGTTTACCTCATTTTTAATTAGGTTGTTTGTTTTCTGGATACCTAGATTTTTAGTTCTTTATATATTTACATATTGGCCTTTTATCCAATGTATAGTTGATAAATACCTCTTTCAATTCTGAAGCCTGCTGCTTTGTTCAAATGGGGCTATTATTTCTCATATAGAAGCTTTTCAGTTTCACAAGGTCCCATTAATTAAGTGTTGTTCTTAGTGCCTGTGTTATTAGTGCTCTGCTCAGGAAGACTTTTCCTATGCTAGTAAGTAAAGTAATTCCTAATATCAGTTTAAGTGTATCTGGCCATGATGAAATGTTTGATTCATTTTGAGTTCCATTTTATGTAGTGTGATAAGTATATATTTATTTACACACTTCCACATGCATCCATTCACTTTGACAAGTGCCATATGTTGAAAATGTTGTTTTTGTTCAAGTGTGAATTTTTGGCTTAATTTAGTTGTGAGCCTAGCCTTTAATGGCTGAGCCATCTCTCTAGCCCTTGGCTTAATTTACAAGTTGGCCATAAATATGTGAACATAATATCTATCTATCTTCAATTCACATCCATTCCTCAATATACCTGTTTTATGTCAATATCCTGCTGTTTTCATTACTATTGCTATATAATACAGTTTGATGGTGATATCTCCTGCAGTCCTTTTTATTTTATTAATGTTTTAGCTATATGAAGCTGATAATTATCCTTTCAAATTTTGGGAAGAAATATTTTTGAGTTTTGATGGGAATTGCACTAAATCTATAGATTACTTTTGGTAAGATGACCACTTTTACTTTATTTATCTATTGATCCATGAACATGAGAGATTATTCCATTTTCTGACATCTTCAATTTATTAATGAAACCAGTGTCATAGAAGCCTGTTTCTTGCTTTTTAGAGTTACTACATTGATATCTTTGATGTTATTATGGGCAGTGTTGTTTTTCTGGTTCTTTCTTACTTTTCTGTATTTAGGAAGACTTTTGTATTTAGGAAGACTCCTGATCATTGTGAGTTAATTTTTTATACAACTTCTTTGCTGAAAATTCTAATCAGCTGTAGGACTTTCTGAGCACAATTTTGAAGGTTGCTTTTGGATTCTATCATAAGTTCTGGCCTTCTGGTTGCTACCCTTACAGAGAGCTGAAACCTGGCTCTGAGGAGTGACTTTAGGCCTGAGACCAGAGGTAAAACCAACTTTTCTGCTCCAAGTGACCTGCCTGGTAGACTCAGGACACACAAAGGCAAAATTGCTCCAGGACCAAGCACTTTCAGTTCCTAACTGGGTCCCAAATCCCACTGATCCCGACCCACAGCTCCCTGCTCCCAAACCCCATGGGAAAGAGAGCTCATCGCCAAGACAGGTGGGCATTCCTGAGAGTGAGGGGCAGGAGAGACCACCAGAACTAACCACCCTTGACCACATCCCTGGCCCAAAAGGAAACTGTATAGGGCCTCTGGGAACAGGAAGATAGTGGCACTCAAGCTTCAGGAATGCTGCTGTCGAGAATCCGCCCAGATCTGAAGGGACCCGATCAAACAGATCCCTGCACACAAACCCGTGGGAGGGAGAGCTAGACTTTCAGAGGGTCAGACAATCATGGAAAGCCAGACGAGACTACTCTCTGACCACATTTCTGATTCTATAGGAAAAGCGCCTAGTGCCA